>NW_017307738.1:312280-335709 GCF_000935625.1 Nanorana parkeri
GTGGGGGGGGGGGGGGGAGAGAGAGAGAGAGAGAGAGAATGTCCTAAAAGCATTCCTCTCAATGTGAAGTTCTTGTCATTGGATGGTGTGAATGATGGGTGCCAGTCACTTTAAGTCAATTTTATGTATTTTAACAGCATGTACATAGTGAAGAATAGGGAAGTAGGATGGAGGGAGCACAGGACACCTTGAGAGTTACATTAAACATAGGGATCTATTCACAAAGCAGCCGAAGGATCTAGCCGTAGCTTTGGCTGATCCTTCGGCTAGCTTTGACCCCAGGACCCCTTCGGTTCAGTAGAACCAAAGGGATGCTGTACGGGCTATTCCCTATAGCCCGTACAGCTCCCGAAGTTGGCCGAGCGGCTCAGTAGAGCCGAAGGCATGTGCCTCGGCTTGACTGAACCGCGCTGAAAGCCAAAGTTGGCCGAATGGCCGGCCGACAGCCTGCTTCTGACAGCTGGGCTGAGCCACCTGTGATCTTACGGCTGGCTCCGGCCACTTGCAGAGAGATCAGCGTTCCTGGTTACCAGGTAAACAGGGACACTGATCTCCAGACAGCCCAACTCTCCCAGGCACTCTGGGAGTCTCCCACTATTAGATATCAGCTCCCGGCCGCCCGGGAGAGAAACTCTTTCTAAAGGAAAGAGTAAACCTTTCCCTGCTTTTTTTTTTATTCGGACATCGAGCCGTTGGCTGCCGTCAGAATAAATATATAGATATTTCACCATAGGAATGCCTTGCTATAGGAATGCCTTGCCTTCCTCCCAATAAAGAAGGAAAGCGGGAAGCTAGTCACAAATGACAAGGAGAGGGCCCAGGCGCTGAACGCTTTTTTCTCCTCAGTATACACTCAGGAGGGAAACGGGTTTGACACACATGATAAAACTCCCAGTTTAACTCAAAATATACCCCAGTGGTTGACGGAAACCGGGATACAACAAAGACTTAAAATGCTCAACACAAGAGGCGAAGGGGGTTCTTCACAGTAAGATCAGTTAGGGTCTGGAACTCACTGCCACAGGCGGTGATTTCAGCAAATAATGTGGAATTGTTCAAGAAACTTTTGGACGATTTCTTAAGGGACCGTAATATACAGGGGTACAGGTACTCCTAGAATGAGATCCTAATAGGTTTGACTTGATGGACTAATGTCTTTATTCAACCTCAAATACTATGTAACTATGTAAGATTCCTATTGGCTATTTCAATTTGCAATAGCCAATAGCAAACTAGCTATTGCACCCACCCACTCACCACTGCTGTCAATCAGCAGAGGGGACCTGCAGTTCTCCATCAGGTCCCCTCTAGTGATTGACCGCAGCAGAGGGCGGGTGCAAAAGCTATTTTGCTATTGGCTATTGCAAATTGAAATACCCAATAGGAATCTAGCAATGCATTCCTATGGCGAATTTTTTTTTTCTGACAGCAGCAGAACCGTCCACCAATAGAAAACAGTTGGTCGGAGCTAGTTGTCACTGCTAGCTCCGCACAATCGTTATCTATTGTTTTTTTTTTTCTACTTTTTTGCTATTATAGCAAACTACTTTGCCATTCTGCTCGGCCCCTCTGAGGGACCGAGCAGAACAGCCGAGCCAAATGCTGCTCAGGTCGGTCGTTCACTCGGCTGCCTACGTCAGCTTAGTTAATAGTCCCATTAGAGAGCACAAGCAAGCACACAGCTAAGCTGACTAATTATACGCTAAAGGTGCCCATATACCTTACAATTCAACTTCTTTTGTGCCATCATTGCACCCTCGTTCAATTTCTGCTCAAATAGCCCATCATGCACAGAGCAATGTAGATTTCAATAATCGTTCATCAGCAAAACTAACTGGCCGAATTTCGTCAATTAGCAGAACATATTTTCGTTTGCGCATGTGCAGTGTTCATGTTGCGATTTTTTTCGTACATAACGCCACTAATCCATCTATTTTCATATGATTCGAAAAAAGTTTTAATTGTGATCGTTGACTTCCCATCAACTGGTCGATTGTTGTACGAAAAAACTATTTCGTTTGGAAATCGAACAATAATTGCAAGGTGTATGGGCACCTTAACAGATTAAAACATAGGAGGGAAATTTATAAAGATAATACATCCCTATATATATTTGTACATTATCAGCAACATTAACAGGACTGAATCACAAACCTGTTGTCTGTAGGGTTCTTTTGGCCATAATTGACATTTAATGCCAAAAGGCCAACATTGCTAAAGAATATGGCCTGGCTGGAAATATTTTTGGAGATGGTTTATGGTTTCTTGATGGGCCCATTCAAACTTGGTCTATTTCTTGGGAAAACACCCATGATTTTTACCTCACGTAATTGCAAAATCATTAACAGGGTTATTTACTAAGCTACTGGCGGCAGCCGATTGAATAACCGAGCCATAGTGAAGTGAGCCGAACTACGGCTCAGTACGGCTGATTTCAGCCATACATCATCTGCCTTCGGCCGCACTTCAGTGAGCCACAACTGCTCAACATCTGGATCGGCTGAGTCGAAGCCCTGGCAGCTCACTCGCTGCCGCTTGCCCCTATTCACTTAGGGGCCGAACAGCAGTGAGTAAACAGTCAAATGCTGCCAAGCGGCATTTGGCTCGGCTATTCTGCTCGGTACCTCTGTGGTACCAAGCAGAATAGGAAATCAATCAAAAAAGTAAAAAAAGAGTAGAAAAAAATATTTTAAAAATGTGATTAAAAGTAAAATCTAAAAAAAATTAAAAAAACAAACAAAAAAAACAATTGGGGGACATCTAGCTCCACCCAACTGTTTTCTATTAGCGGGCACCTGCTAGAGTCTTCTAGCAAGGTCCCAGCCAATGAATAACAGATGGGCGGAGCCAGTCATGATGTCACGATTGGCTCTGTCCAGTTGCCTTGTTTAATGACAGTTCAGTGTCCCCGGGTCATTTGGGGACGCTGATCTGTCATTACAACTGGGCGGAGCCAGTCGTGAGATCATGGCTGGCTAACCCAGCTGTTACTTGCAAGGCGTTCGGTCGGTCTTTGGCTGGCCGTTCGCCCTGCTTCGGCTCTGTCGAACCAAAGCAGGTGCCTTTGGCTCGGCTGAGCCGCTCACTTGCCTTCTGGAGCTGTACGGGCTATGGTAAATAGCCCATACAGCAGTAGTGAATAGCCCATACCTTCGACTGAACCGAAGGGCTACTGCAACCGAAGCTAGCTGAAGGATCAGCTGCAGCTACAGCTGATCCTTCGGCTAGCTTTGTGAATAACCCCCTAAATTAATAGGTTTATATAGCACGTAAGGATATGAATGTTAATGTTTTTGCCAGTGACAGCAGCCCAACTCTGCAATTAACACCTATTCTCAGATTAGGATTCATACAAAAGAGATTATATAAGTGTTCTGATGAGTGGTAATGGGCAACACAGACATTTTCCATTCAAAGTTCAAGCTTTGGTGAAGGCTGCGAGCCAAGAGTGTGGCTTGCTCCACAGCTCACTGTTGCTTCAGAGCAACCGCCAATAATGTGCTGATATAACCAAATCCTGGGCTATTCTGACAAAGTTTCTGCACTTCCTGATAGAGATTAAGCTTGTCCATCCCTTGCTGCCTCCTGCATATTCTTATAGGTTAGTGAAGGCGCTATCGTAGTAATGGACAATAGACATATGTGAGGGAGACTAACTGGAAGTGTGGAGCTCTGGACAGGAATTCAGCAACAACAAGAGGTTTTAGAGGCTGCTACAGCTATGGACATTGTATACATACAACAGTTTCTTTCATAAAGTTTCTCTTTAAAGTCGGCCCCCCATACACTAAAACCCCCCAAAAATGACCATCCTCTTTAGATCTTGCACACCCAACACTGCTGTGGTAAAGAAAATCAGTAAACAGAATCAACATGTTGATGAAAATCCTCCTCCTTTTTTTGTTTTTTTAAACACTTCACAAAAAACACAAAGAAAATGAATGTTGAAAAGACAAAGCAAAGGATTTAAGTGCACATAGCTGCATTTTTAAAAATAAGCAATAACAAATGCTATAAACCCATGTTAATGCTTGTGCATAGATTTTACCAGGCCTGAGGGACTTAAAGCAAGGTAGCATTTGTAAAATCATAGGGAAAAGCGAAATGATAGTATGTGACAGCTCTGCTAGCTAAGCACTACTTCTCTTTGAAGTGAATGAGTGTGGCCTCATGCTGCCATGCATACAATACAACGTAGATGTCTGAAGATAAGCAGTGTTGCACAAAAGCGGTTTGTCTGTCCTTTCACACTTCATGTGTCCTTGTTCAGTCTAGCAGATGACAGCATTGTGCTTCTCACTAGGACATACGCCTCTATATGTCATAAACTAATGCACAGTTATAATACCTGCCCTTTTCAGCCAGTATGTACAAATGTCCAGATGCAACTCAATATACAGATATTGTTCTTTGCCCAGGCTACATATTCCTATACATGTCATCGGTGAAGAGCCCTAAAAGCCCCAATCAGCACTTTGCACAGGCCCTGTGCATGGATCCTCTCAAGCGTCACCCCATACTTGCGAGTAATGCCATATAGCAGGGGCATGCAAACTCTGACCCTCCAGCTGTGATGCAACCACAAATCCCATTAGGCATTGCAAGACTCTGACAGACACAGGCATGAGTCCTAGAGACAGAAGTATGAGGGGCTCTGTAATTTCACCACAACTGGGGGGCCAGAGTTTGCCTACCCCCATCCTAGAGGGTATCTCTGAGAATGGCGGTAAGCAAATCTCTCAATCCAAAGGGGTAGTTGATACTGCATATGTATCAGTGGCAGGGCTAGGTTTACCATTAGGGACATTAGACTTATACCTATAGGTAGGAGAAACAAAGAGGCAGCTTTTACCTGTATAGATGTCAACAACACATTTTTCCACCACACATTCATTTATTATTATTCAAACCTTGTCTTAAAATATCAATCAGGTTAGTGAAAAAAGTAACATTTTCTGTGTAAAGGAGGTTACCCTAGGAGATTTGTTGCTCTGTGTTTCTACAGGCTCTAGTGATTAAAATTCAGCACCGATAAATTATTCTGGACCAGGCTCAGGATCCAGGAAGAGTTCAGGTTCACAAGCACACTTGGAGCCAGAAAGGGCTGTCCCTATGGTATTTGCTGTCCGAGGCGATTTTGTTCCAAGGGGGCTGCTGACAGGGAATGGTAACTGGGTGACTTGTCCTCTGGGGTTTAGTGGGGCAGCGGCAGATAACCAGCTAACTGACATCAATGGAGCATGGCAGAACAAAAGCCAGAGCATTCTGCTCAACTCCTGGCAACCGGTAAAGTCAGTGAGCTGGGCGGGAAACCAGCCAGATTGTCACGGGTTGTTAAGAGCTCTTAGCAGCCTGGAAAGCTGTGGGAGCTCAATAGACATGTGCGATTCGTTTCGTTACGAATCAAAATTCGTACAAATTTTCCTGAAGTTCGTAAATTCGTAAGCATCCGAAATCCGAATTGCAGTTTCCGAATTATATCCGAAATACGAAATTCCGTTAACGAATTTCGGATCCGAATTTCTTTGAAACAGGAACTAATATTACCCCTGTAAATGAGGTTGAACAACATGACAAGATTTTTTTTAAATCCGAAATACAGATCCGCTGCTGCTGAGGGTTGCATTACAACATGGAATTTTGTTCCGTTACGAACATTTGTTATATTAAAGTTAAAAAGCAAAGTACATTTATATTGGAGTTGATGGTAGTTTTTTTTATCCGAAAAACGAAATTCGGATCCGAAATTCCGTTAACGGAATTCGTATTTCGGATAAAAAAACAACTACCACATCGACTCCAATATTAACAAAGGTATTTTTGCTTTTTAACTTCATCATAACTAATGTTCGTACAGTTACGAAAATGTGCCGAAACTAACGAAAATACGAAATAACGGATATTCCGAAACGGAACAAATTTTTTGACGGCGCACAAGTCCAGAGCTCAACCACCACCGCCTCCCAATGAGATGCCATCTGAGGCAACCTTCTAAGGCTGCCTCATTATAGGGACAGCCCTGGATCCAGGTAACATGCAAACTAGCCAAGTTCCTCCATGCATTGGATTCCTCTATCCCTAAACCTGCAAAACCAAAAACTGTCTGGCTACCTCCTGCGAGGGAGACATTTTAGCAATGGGACCTGGACTAATAATATTTCAGCAACCATTCAGTGCTGTTCTGGCCCTATTGATAATTATCCAGTAGGAATCATGCAAAGGTGGGAAGTACTATACTAGCAGAAAAATATCACCTCCCACCCACTTTGCTTTACCACTGGATTTTACTAAAGGTTTTCAATGGCTACAGTAGAATGGGAGGAAAGAGTGCTCATACTGCTGTCTCCTCTTGTCATTAAGCAATCAGAATTAGATTGACAACAGTGAGCAATGTAGCGGAGCCTGAATGACTCACATTGCTGCCTCTCCCTCTCCAAGTCATGAGTACCGCTATTTGTGATTACATGAGGCTAATGTTAAGAAAAAGTCAGGGACCTATACAAGCTCTACTTAAAGATACATTTAATGAGTTTTAAGAAATAAATAACAGGATACAGGTTTTTTTTTTTTACATCTGCTAGGAATGCCATTTTAACATTTATTTAGACTGCAAATGCCTATTCCCATAAGGACATTATTTTTAACCCAGACATATGCCTCAGTAAAAGCATGGGTGGAAATGGTATGTTCAGAGTGCAGTGAGCATAATGCAATGTTCTGTATTAATAAATGGTCCTTCATAGTGTTCCTCTCAATAAGTGGTAAAGTGGATGTTGCTAAAAGCTGTGATCAGCTTGCTTGAATGAGTTTTTATATTAGAACCAGAAGCTTTTGTTATGTGTTGTTATTACTAGCATTTGTTAAAAGTTATGTAAACCAGTAATGGCAATATATGTTACTGGAACTTATGTTTCTTTTTGTTAGTTGGGTTATGCCATTAAGAGAATTAAAAAAAGAAAATAAAAACTGAAGGAAAGAAAGATCTCAACAAAACTGGAGATCTGGCCCATGGAGACCAATTCCTTGCTTCATTTTACCAGAAAATAAACAGAAAAAACCCGATTGGTCACTACACGCAAGTTCTCCAGCAATAGACGTGCTGTACTGTTAAAAAGAAGAATACTTTCTTCAAAATGAGGGCTTCTATATAAAGCATTAAATATTTTGCACGTTTCTTAAAGCAAAACAACTATAGGTTTGTTTAAAGTATATCTAAAGCCCATACCTTTTTTTCAAGTTTTGGAAATAGTAAAGAAGGGTTAAAATCCCGGTCAATTTGCTATCTGTGTCCCATTGTAGAGACTTTCCTTCACATCCTTTCTTGGAGACACCCAGAAAGTAAGAAGAATTGTCTCTCAAATAACGAAAATCCTCTCTTAGACAGTTGTCACTATGCCAAGTGCCCTTATTGGAAGATTTCCCGTCTATTCCTGATCCAGTAATGTGACATTTTGGATCACTTTTAGTCCTTTTAACCCTAACCCTTCCCTAGTTGTATACTTTACAACCCTTCCCATTTGGTACCTCTGGTCAGCAATTCTCGTGAACTCCTCTGCAGATCAAAAAGGCCACTTTGCTTTTTCCTTATTCAGCTTCACTGTCAGCTTACTTCTTCTGAGTTCACCTCCCTACTTATCAGACTAAGATGATGTTGGGTCTTTATTGTCCAATGAGCAGGAGGTGGTGAGGTGGCACAGGAAATGCAGAAGCAAAAAATAAATATGTCACCTTTCTGGCAGAGCAGGGTGGCAGAGTTGTGTAAATTACAAAATTGACTGACCAGAACTGCAAATCTTTTGGCAAGCAAACCAGTAAACAGACATATATTTTACAGAGAGGAGGTGATGACTTACTCCCCTTTCTCTAGTATGATGAAGCTGATGCTCATTGATTGTCACAGCACTCTCAGTAGCGGTGGGGAGACAGTCTTCAGTGTTGTGAGATGCTAAAACAGTTTGGAGATTATATTGGGGAAGGCACAGCACAGGTTTGCTGTAATACTGTTTCCTCAACACATCTACAGCTTTTCCCTTCTCCATAAGTCTGATTTTTTTTGTTTTTTTCCTCAAACATAGCAACTTACTTTTTTACGGCTATGTTTGCATTAATTGTTGCCTCTGGATCCTCAGCTATCATGTACCTTTAATATAAAATAGCTCCAGTAATAGCCATTCCTGCAAAGTGTTGTCAAGCTTTCTTTTGTGGCTGCAATGTTTTCCTTTCCATTCATATTATCGGGAGTTTCACAAATGGCTGTATACTCGAACAACAACATTCTGTGAGGCAATTGCCTCACCTGCTTCATCCTTGAACCAGTCCTATGCACAAAAGATTATACAAGCAACAAAAACAAAAAAAAGATACATACTGTATAGTTTCTTGTAGATTTAGTTATAAGAAACATAATTGCGTATGGAATAAATCTGTACAGACATATTTCAATTTCTTCTTTCCCACCAGCATATTGCAAATATCCACAGCAACAATGTGAAGCTTATGGCCTTTATTCATCCAAGTCTCAATAGATTCAAGCAAAGTGAATTTCTCCTTGTGGTTGCAACATATGTTTTCAAATCAGATTAAAGCATATACAGTGCATCTTTATTGTGATTTAGTTTTATGAAATGATATATCAGATTCAAGATGTTCAGCCTTTTGTTACACTCGCATAATAAGCTTCAGCGAGTCACATTATCAGTCTGATTATATAGTCTCTGATATACACACGACAAGCAGAAGGAATAATAACAATCATCATGCTTGCCAGTGCAATAGTTTCCCTATTTATCACAAATATAGAGATGGTACTGAGTCACAATAAGAGCGGAGAATGCTGCTGCCTGCACAGCTGATTGGATCATCACTGCCCTATATCTTTGCACTGCTCTGCTGATCAGGAATACTGGTGTCTGGCAGCACAGGGAACATAGGCTGGATGCACATGATTACATTTCTGATTAAGTTTCCTATTCCCATTGTTGGCTGTGGTCCCTGGTAGAATTGCTGTTCTATAACACACTCACACACAAGATACATAATTTGCTGCTTAAAAGACCAAATCTTACCTGTGCTGTTCCCATATAAGTAGTACAGAAGCAATTCCAAGATGTATTTTTGTTAGAAAAGGAACTGGGTGTCATTTTTCAGTTGCAAAATATCAGCTTGACATTTTGGCTATGCAAACTGTGCCAGAAAGGAAAACAACTAAGGAAAAGCTAATTTTTTTGGGGGGGGTACAAGAAAAATGTATATTCTACAGAATTTGTTGGGGAAATTAAGATTTGGCTTTGCAATGGCTGAAGATTTTGGTTGAAGCTAAGAATTCAAGAACGAAATATTTGACACCATTGGCATTCATAAGAAGTTACCAGTTTCGGTGGTGCTTGCAATAATGTTTGTATTAAAGCAGGTCAGCATATACTTTCCGAGCCCTCCTGTAAAAATTACCTGCTGTTAGTAGCTATACCCTCCTTCTGCCCTTGAATGTCTACGTGAGGATGGCATCACATTCCCCCTAGCAAGAGCCTGGGGAAAACAGAGCAGAAGAAATCTTGCAAGAAGAAGCTCTTTCACGGGACTGGGGTGTCTTCTGACAATATTTGACCTGCTCTGCATTCCCCAAGAATCTTCTCAGAAGGACAGAGATGTCATGTCCAGTAATGAAAAAGATGGGGGTAAGAAAAGTATAAATTCTTTACAAGTAAACTGTACACCTAATAGCAGTATATGATTTTTATAGGATACTTTTTATACCCCCAAAGGCCCCAATAAAGGCTACTAAGGTTACTATATAGCCATTATTTAGATATCTGGAGGATACCGGTTTAAAACAATATCTCCCAGTTGCTTCCTTTTCTTTTGTGTAATAACACATGTATCCCACGTCTGCTCCAAAAGTCCCTTTGTAAGTGAATATGGGATCTGAAGTCTGACTATTTATATACAATATTATTTATAGGGAGACACTGTACCTGCATAGTCCTGCCACTAAATCAGAATACACCAGCAAGTAGTGGTGAAGCTGAAAGGTTGAGTCACAGCTCTTGGTTTAGGGAAAACATAGTAATACTGGGGAAGAAATGACCCTCAGTATTGTGGTGACTAAAACCCATGGAAGATTCAGAATACAAGATTTCTACTTGAACTGCAAACACCTGTAGGCTAATAATATTCACATACCTAATATAACAGATTCCCTTTCAAATAAACATTTGGTTATTGGTGTTTAAAACAGATCTGGCATGGAAATGCAAGTACTGCTGCTTCTGTAGCACCAGGACCCCAATAGGAAAAGCAGAGTGAAAGAAAAAAATTTAGAAGAAAAAGTTAAAATATATACTTACAACCCCTTATAGAGGTTGCCAAGGCAAGGGTGATATCACTGAGCCTTCTCCCAGGATTCTGTGCTGTGAGAGTGCTATTCTGAGAGATCTGGATACAGCAAGTTTATGTAAGTGAGTAACTCACTGTTTCTTATTGGGGGTTACAATAAAAGGCCCACTTTAAGTGATCCCCAAATAAATGTAAAAGAGAAAATGAATTAGCTCAACATAATCTGTACTAAAACCCAAAACGGGCTTAGTAATTGTTTATTTCCAGAGACAGGAAATCTCTAGAGACTGTGGTCTAGTCAGAAGGAAAATGGCAACCACTTTAATGAGTAGTGACTTGATGTGACATGCACAAAGCTGAGTGATGGTAGCATGGTGTGGGCGGATGGAAACACAATTCTTTTATATGCAATGCTAGATTTGTATTTTTCTGAATCAATGTGAAGGAGTGATGTTTTGCCATGTAAACAAAACAATATGGGTTAAATCTTCAGTCTATTTCAATTCTGGTCATGCCTGTGTGATTAGTAATTAATATCAAGAAGGCATCCATAAATACATGAAAAAGCATAGCAGCATGTGTGTAGTGATTTTTAATTTAATATTAAGTGACATGAATGCAAATTGTACTGCAAAGTTTGGAGAGAGGTGATTAACTAATCTGCTAAAACAAAACATTCAATTAAGCAGTGGATTTTTGAAAACCTAGAAAGTGACCAATCATACTTACAATTTTCCCTACGGAACTTGCAAGATACTGCCTTGTATATACAATACACATTAATTTTTATTTTAAACCAAGGCACCAGTCTTAAAAAAATTATATAATTAAGGATGAGCAGAGTGATCGTGGCAAAACTGATTTGCTGCAAAATTACCAACTTCATCAAATTTCGCCAAAACAAAGACTCTCAATTTAATTAAGGGAAGGTTGTTAAATAAGCATTTTTTGTTATTTATTTAAAGGCTTTTATTTGGGGGGGGGGGGGGTGTATTTTGGCAAGCATAGATTATTTCATTTAACATTCTGTGGGTTTGTTTGTGTAATTGATCTTAATTTATGTACTGTTACTTTTTTTATTTTGTTCCATTATCTATTTTTTTTTGTTTCTGTGCAAAAAGTAAAATATTGATCTGTTTTCTGGAACAAAAATAGGTCCATGATAGTTTAAAGGAGCTGCTGCAACCCTCCGGAGCCATTTAAAGCACATTGCACCCTCAAAAGCCCCCCAAAAAAACATAATGTTGCCTACCTTATTAACTTCCCTGCATTTAGCCAAAATGATAAAATTGTCAAAATATCCAGATTCTTGCCAAAAGTTTGGGGACTGACGACTCTCAATTTCACTCATTCCTATATATAAAATGTACAGTAACTAAACAAGACTTTGCAATTTGACATTATTATATCTTACTTTTCCATTGCAATGTGTAGCCAGCTATAGTTTTCGAAAACAGTCCAAAAATGCTGCTTTCATGCAACCATGGCATCTCCAGGGGCACTCTGTACATGGTTTGTGTACATAACTCACCCAGAAATTTTCTTTTTGTGTGATTAGTTCTACTGAACATGATTGTTCTACGGTTTACTGTAGCAAGCTTTTCATCTTGGTAGTATAATAGTAGAGTATTGCACTACTCAACAGGTATTCTAAGATGTAGGTTTTCTCTTTTTAGAACACCCAATGTATGTATGTAATGGGGCTGATTTACTAAAGGAGTAGAGCCTATACCATGATAAATGTTAGTAAATAAAGTAAACCTATGTTCACCTTAAATATTAAATTATGTAAATCTAAAAAAAAGCATTTTTGTTGAAACACAATTAGTGTGTTAAAGTGAAAACAGCCACACAGTATGTAATAGACTAAGGGGTCTATTCACTAAGCTGCCGTAGGCAGCCGAGTGAAAGACCGACCTGAAGTGAAGTGAGCCGAACGCTGTTCGGCTGTTCACTTCAGGCTGGTACGGCTGATTTTAGCCGTATATCGGCTGAAATCAGCCGTACATCGGGTGGCTTCACATGGCTTCGGGTCGGCCGAACATGCTCAGCATGTGCAGGAGGAGTTCGACTCAGCAGATCCAACATCTGGATCGGCTAAGCCGAAACTCTGGCAGGCTACTCGCTGCTGTTCGGTCTATTATTATAGATGCCGAACAGCAGTGAGTGAATAGCCGAATGCAGCTGAGCGGCATTCGGCTCGGTTGTTCTGCTCGGTCCCTCAGAGGGACCGAGCAGAACAGAAAAATAGTTTCAAAAGTAAAAAGAAAAAAAGAAAACGATTATGCTGAGCTAGCAATGACAGCTAGCTCCGCCCAATAGTTTTCTATTGGCCGGCGGTTCTGCTGCCGTAAAAAAAACCCTCTCCCGGGCGTTCTGGGAGTCTCCCGCTCCCGGCCACCCAGGAGAGAAACACTGCTTTTTCTTTTTTTTTCTTTTCTTTCAATTTGCAATAGCCAATAGTAAACTAGTATTGCACCCGCCCTCTGCTGCAGTTCTCCATCAGGTCCATCAGCAGAGGGTGCAAAGGCTACGTGTCAGAATAAAGAAAAAAAAAAGAAAAAGCAGTGTATCTCTCCTTGGCGGCCGGGAGTGGGAGACTCCCGGAGCGCCCAGGAGAGTTTGCTGTCTGGAGATCAGTGTCCCTGGTTAGCTGGTAACCAGGGACGTTGATCTCTCTGCAAGTGCCTGGAGCAAGCCGTAAGATCACGGCTGGCTCCGCCCAGCTGTCAGAAGCAGGCTGTCGGCTGGCCAATGGCCGGCCGCTCGGCCAGCTTCGGCTTTCAGCGCGGCTCAGCCGAGCCGAGGTATATACGTTCGGCTCTACTGAGCCGCTCGGCTAAGTTCGGGAGCTGTACGGGCTATTGTGAATAGCCCATACAGCAGCCCTTCGGTTCTACTGAACCGAAGGGGTCCAGGGGCCGAAGCTAGCCGAAGGATCGGCTGAAGCTATGGCTAGATCCTTCAGCTGCTTCGTGAATAGACCCCTAATTGAACTTCTACTTTGCAAAGTAGCCAGCCTCTATCCCTTTAGTGATGTGATCCCAATGTTTACTGCTTAACTTTGTAAACACAACATTTTTTTTCTTCTATGGATGGTGTATTGAGTGTATGAGTAGGTCTACCAATCATTAAGCAAGAAACATTTTCAGTGCTGTCTAGGATGAGCTGATTATAAATTGCACTTTCATTTATTGATTTAGGATAAGTGTAATTCCAATAATGAGCCTCCAGTGGCTTTTGACAAACTGACATCAGATGTCTAGATAATTTCCAATAACATTTCAAGACAAGAGGATGTGATTAAACAAGATCAATAATACAGAATTAAACACCAACTTAAAAATTATCTTTCATTATTGCTGTTATGTTGTTATTACTGAGTTTTGTATAGTGTTGGGGAAGCAGTGTTAGCCAGAACTAAGATGAAAAAGGTTTAGGGGTGCTTATTTTAGATGTTTGCAAAATGAGCAAACAGTGTGGCCAGGCAACAGGGGACATGAATGAAGAAATAAGGTTTTAGCTAGACCTGTGTCCAGTTCTGGAAACCCACTTACAAAAAGACATTGATAAAATGGAGAAAGTGCAGAGAGCAGCAATAAAAATGGTAAAAATGTGGAGTGAGAAAACATATTAGGACAGACTGAAGTCACTTAATATGTAACGGGCATGGTTGTTATTATTATTATTACCACAAGTTAATTTATTTATGGACATTATTTAAATTGTAAATAACCAGTAAATACTTTTAAATGCTAAAAATGCTTTAAAAAATTCAATTTGATGTTATTGAGGAACATAACACTTTATAACTGAGAGGGCACACTGCATCATTGCATGTATCAGTGTCATTTTTTTCTTGCCCTTGCAGATCTCAGCAGATGCTCATGTGGAAGTTATAAGGTACATAAGGTAATTGGGGAAGCCAATAGCTTTAGGATGGGAACAGTTGAAGTTTAGCACCATTTGCTTGGCTGAGCGAATGTTTGGATGTTTGGTTTGCAATATAGGCTAGTCATTTTATTTTAGTAAAGCAGCTCATCCTTTTTTCACTGTTCAGAACAGATCACTGTGAAATACAGACTTTCAAGGAAATAGCATTGAAATGGGAGCCTTCTAACATTTTATCCACTGGAATTTTCAAGCTTTTATGCTGTAGGTTGTAAGGACAGGAAAACAAGAGCTGCCGTTGTTGACTTATTTTTAAAAGATGCAGAATCCGTGGATATAATCCTGATCCTGGTTTTCCTACCGATTGAGTCACTAACCTGAAACAAGTATTCAGGGCAGGAGCTCAGGCTTCACCGGTTGCATGGTTGTTCAAGGTCAGTGACTCACTAGGTAGAGGGGCAATGATCAAGATAACAGCTAACAAACATGCTCCATCTAAGAATAAGTCAGCAATGACTGCTTATCTCTATCCTCACCAGTTATCTTTAACAGTTGCAGAGCAATATGACTTACTAAATTGACACGTATTCTAGCAAAGACCACTCAAGCAAATTTGATTGTCACCAACTAAGTTGGGTAACTAATTAACAATTCAATTTGTCATGTGTATTTCATTGTTTTATTTTGTTATAGAATTTGTAAGTTAAAAAACTTCCCTGTTTGTAAATACGTTCACCAAAATCCCATCATATAAGCGTTCGTTAACATGTTAATATAATTACAAAAGTATTTTTCAACATGTTTCAGTTCGCATTTATTGTGCTCCTTCATTGTGAGCATTGTCAGAAGATCAGCAGCACTAAGATGCAACAAAGGACTAAAAAAAGGATTTTATTAAAAATAAAAATGGCAAATGTTTATGATATATATTGCTTTTAGCAGGCTAAATGTCACCCAGTTAGGGTTTACCTCTTCCTTCAACTAAAACAGTCAAGCACACCATGCATATAGGGTGCTCTTCCAATTGCTAGACCCCCAAAGGAGCCGCTGGATTAACCCGGGTCATCATCACCAGTCTGTCTAGGGGTATGATCTTCAGCTGCACCATTAGCATTAAACACCCCCTCTTCTAGTGCCCACAAACTAAAGCCCACTCCAGTAATCCGATCCTGAATAACTTTTATTAATATCTTCACACTGGGGAGAGAGGGTATAGGGATCCTAAACTTCCAGGGTGTAACAGACAAAGACTCAAGACTCACCAGACCTTTTAAGGACCTCTGTGTAGATCCACTTGTGATACAGCAGATAGAAATTGAAGTAGCAGATACGCATGGATGAGCATAAATCCTCAGCAGGAGGGACACCAGCCATGCTCCAGAGGTCCTCTATGTTCCAGGCACCTCCAGCAGACATCAGCTTCTCTGGTTCTCCTCCTGTGGCAAACAGCACAGGCCTCCTCCATACTGGAGGCTACAGGGGAACTCTTCCCACACTCCAGCCTTTGCCCACCCCCAGGCCTAGCCTGGGGGGACAGCTGGATAGCTGCCCCCCCCCCCAGCATATGGCAAATCTCTCCAGTATATGTACCCTATCCCAACATGCATCACTGGTTGAGAGAAACCCAGTGATTGGCTGCTGTACTGTACATAAACTACAGTGGCTCTCATTGGGTGTCCCACAATATAAGCAGAGTCACAATCCACCCAGGAGGGTACAGTCAATGCCAGACACCTGTAATTAACCAAATAAATGCCACTATAATCCAGTCAGGCTAACTACAGCCCTGACAATCACTAAATGTCTAGTAGCCACCTCACTAGCTTGTATGTCCCTCAGCACTGGTCATATGCTTTAAAGGTTTACTCCACATTTGGGACCATGTTTCACATTACATCTATAATTAAGGAGTAATATGCAATATGCTTGCATTCCCCAACTCTCCTCCCCATCATGGGGTGCTACTTCCTGCAGACATCTGTTGATATTTGAATTAAGCACAGCTGTGTGCGGCACCTCCCGCACAATAGTGTCATCCATTCACAAGGGTCTGTCAATGTAAAGAATATATTCTCATCTGCTACCACAGCAAAGGGACTCACATATTATTCTGGCACAAGTCCGGTGGAATCACTTGTAGTCCATGGTTTCATTCCTCCAGCCCCATAACAGAAGGTCCATACCTCCATACAGGCCTGGAGCTGGGGGTAAACAATGCAGCAGCATGTGCACTGCATCTATAATGCACTGATTGTGGTTGCAATACTCTGCCCTGTTAGCATATAGCTGTTGCCTGCTATATGCTGAAAGCGCAGAGCCTCACTGCAGCTGGGAGGGATCCTCACAATATTGCCTGGATCCACTCGGCTGCCTGAGTTAAAGTTGGCTCTGCCTCTCTAGAGCAAGAGCCAGCTGTGCCTACTACCTCCCCTGTCTGTCTCTCCAGTGAGCACTGGATAAACAAAGAGGGGAGGGGGAAATCCCTGTGTCAGTCACCGATCTCTGCAGGGAGGCACTGGCGGAACTACCAGGGTCGCATCGGTCGCAATTGCGACCGGGCCCTGGCGTTCCGCCACTTGGCGGGGGGGGCAGCGAGGAAGAAGGGGACCCCCAAGATTGTACCGCTCCTATCCTGCAAGGCCGCCATCAGGGGGGTACAGCCACTGAAGTTGTAAGGGGCCCAGGCGGCCGGGCTCCAAGGTATAACTTGTTATTATGAAATGATAAGACTAATACAATTTGGCATGTCCCGGCCCCCCTGCCCGCTATTGGAACCTTCCTCAGACGTGAGGGGGCGGAGCTTGCTTTCCCCGGGCAGAAGCATCAGAGAATGTGGCTGAAGAGGAGCTGCAGGTCGGCTGCATGGAGGAAATTTAAGTGTTTCCCTGCAGACAGAGGACCCGGGGATGTGATAGAGACTGGGGGGGTGGGAGAAAGTGAGGGAGAAAGATCGACTGACGCTGAAAGCTTCTCTGCATTTGTCGGTCGGTCGGTCTCTCTCATGCTTCCCTTCCTCCTCTGAGCACCGGTCTGTGTGTGTTTCTCACTCTTTCCCCCCCTCCTCCTCTCAGAGAAGGGGGAGGAAGGGGGGGAGTGAGAGAGACCGACGGACGCTGGGGGGGGGGAGTTAAGAATGAGAAGCCCAGACTCTGCACACTGTGCTGAAATTTCTTTAAATTAGAGAAATGGATTATATTAGGGAATATTACACTGTAATGTTCCCTAATATAATCTATTTCTCTACCCCAGCTTTGGATAACATTTTGCATTTACTTTGTATCGCCTAACGCCCGGGACATGCAGTTCCAGGCACCAGGCAGGTGGTTTCTTCTCTCGGTTCAGCTCAGCTGTGGGCAAGCAGCCGGGTTAAAGTTTTGTTGTTGTCTTTTTTCTTTGCTGAGTTGAGCAGCAAGGAACGGAGCATCAGGCAATTCTGCCGACAACCCTCAGAAGTCCCCCCACCTCCCCTGCTGCTGAGAGCCATACGGAGATACGGAGAAGAAGGTAAGGAGGCGAGGGACGGGTCACACACACAGGGGTCAATGGGAGATTGTTCTTCATCAAGCTAGCTCCACAGATATTTGCCGCCCTGCTCTCACTAGGCATAAATATTCACACATAAGTGTGTGTGTGTGTGTGTGTGTGTGTGTGGGGGGGTGCTGGTGATATAGTGCTCACTTTTAATATAATGCATTGCTGGGACTTGTAGTCCCGCATAGCTGGTGGTATTTGGCATTGCTGTATGATGATTATACAGCAATGCAGAATAGCTCCACATATGTAGGACTACAAGTCCCAGCAATGCATTATATTTTGAAGTAGGGATACACCACTGCCAATACTGGGCATTTTCACAAGTACTTATACTCATGAAAATGCCCCGATACTAAACGCAAATACCGGTGTTCTGTTGAGAACGCTGATGTAGTCGAATTTGCCGACCTCAGCATCTGCGCTTGCGCACAAACCAGTATTATCGAGGAAACCGGGATTTATTTACCAAGTATTTTGTTTAAATCGTTAATGGTGACTGTCAATAATATGCTGCCCATCATTTACTGCCATGGACAGTATATTAGTACCGGTCACAATTAACAATTACAAACAAATACTTTGTAAATAAATGCCGGTTTCCTTAGTAATCCCGTCTGTACGTAAGCGCGGATACTGGGTCAGCGATCTCAACAGAACACTGCACTAACATTTTAAACAAGCAGCTGCCCGAGGTCCCGCGCTTGCTGGGGACCTCGGCAGCCTTCCTGTTAACCATGCTGTGCCATGGCGGTGGGGGGGGGGGGGGGCGGGCGGGTGATCTCAGCAATAAATCTGTAGAGTCAGCATGTGACAGCAGTGGTGTCCCATACTGGATTTATGTATTGAGAAGAATATATTTTACTCTCTCAATACTTCTCCTTTAAATTTAAATGTTCATGTTTGACTAAGAATCTCGAAAAAAGATTTGAGAAAATGTTAACAATAATAATACAATACATCTAAGAATGGAAATGATCTTAGCTTAAGAATCAAAAGTGCCTAATTTAGCTTAGGGTGTTAAACCAAAACTATAATCATGGGATGCACTGACCAAGCCCTGTTTAGAAAATATCCAATGTAATTTGCATTTGTAATTAGCAGTCAAATATATATATATATTAGACATGTGCGATTCGGTTCGTTCCGAAATTCCTTTTGGACGAATTTTCGGAAATTCAGAGATTCGGATGTATCCGAATTAAAGCTAAGACGAATGCAAACGAATCAGAAATTCCCGATTTCGCGAAATTCGTTATTGGACGAATTTCGTTGCAGCAAAACGACATCAGGAAAAAAAATTACAACATTTACCTACAACATTTCTATGGTTAAAGTACAGAAGCAATAGCGTAGAGGTTAGAGGACAGGTTTGCCATTGTCAAGGTCGCAGGTTCTAGTCCTGGGTAGGGATGAAGTTTTTTTTTTTCTTTGCTTTTGAATTGGCATTCTCCTATTGACCTAAATGACTAAATGTCATTTTTTTAAAAATTTTGCTATTGGACGAATTCCTTTGCAGCAAAATGAATTTTTTTTTTTTTACAGACTGCAGAAAATGAAAAAAAAAGCGTGAGGTTTCCCCCCAAGTCCTACCAAACCCTTTACGTCTGGTAGGAATGTTAGGAGGGACCCCCCCCCCTTATAACACAAAAAAAGATGCAGCACCCCCGCCGACCCACCGAAATAAAAAAAGTCCCGCCACAGACGACCACCCGAATCCGACGAAAATTAGCTGCAAAAAAATGACATTCAGTTTGAAAGTCAACAGATGGGCGGAGCGAGCAATGACGTCACGGCTCGCTCCGCCCATTTGACATTCTCAGCTGTCAAATGCTACATATTCCATTCATATATATCAAATGCTTCTCATGTTAAAGTATATATATATATATGTATCAACAAAGCGCTAATTGTTCATCTGAAATATGGTGAGCAATAGGAGTTGGCGAGTGCGGCCAGATCTTTTCTTTGAGCACGGTGGAGACTTGAGAGCACTGATTCACTAATTGTTGATGCATTCACGGACGTGGTGTTGATTATAAAAGTTGGAAGATATATCATCACATATTTCAAGGACTTTATTGTATTAAGAAGTAATGGACTTCACATATGGTTATGTAGATTAAGAGGGAGTTGTACATCACTTGTGAGATTTAACCAGGGTTTTCTATATGTACACATTTTATGAGATGTACGAGCACATTTTTTCTATGTTTATTATGGTTTATAGTGTCTAGACCATTAGACCAAGAGTTTTGGTCTAATGCAACACAGGTGTTGTGTATAACACAAAATTTTTTATCACTTTGTGACAATTTCACATTTCATACAACTATATTAACATGTTGTGTTTTTTATTTCTCCAAAAGGAACTGTCAAATGCAACATTTCTTTAACCTAATGTTTTTTATTTTACACCATATAATAAACTAGTTGGCTACTAATTATTATGCA
This sequence comes from Nanorana parkeri, assembly GCF_000935625.1. Classification (NCBI taxonomy): domain Eukaryota; kingdom Metazoa; phylum Chordata; class Amphibia; order Anura; family Dicroglossidae; genus Nanorana; species Nanorana parkeri. The sequence goes on from NW_017307738.1 coordinate 332,489, forward strand.
GTGTATTGCTTTATACACTAGTGGTATTACATTCCCTTTCAAAGTGAAATTGCTCTAATCATTTAGTAAATTACCATCACTGATTCAACAGGATGACTACATGTTCCATCCCTCCATGCTCTATATCATTGCACAAGTTTAAACAGTATATCTGCTATGGCGTATAACTGAACTTATAGGATTTAATAAGGAAGAATATAAATCAAAGTTGACCAAGTGCACGTCCTACAAGAAACAAAAAGTTTTTTCTAAACTCTCAAAAACCAATAAAAGGCATCCAAGAATCCAAAACAAAGGAAAAAAGGTAGAGGTATAGGTGCATACATCAAAATTCTATTCAGCGTTATATTTTTAATGTACTCTCATACTAGGTTGGAAAAATCAAGTTAAGTATCATGCTGACAACATGCATTTTGTATACACCATGTCAATACTGCTCCACTGTCATGGCAATCATCCCTTGGAGGAACCTGCCAGGAAGATGCATTCACGGACGTGGTGTTGATTATAAAAGTTGGAAGATATATCATCACATATTTCAAGGACTTTATTGTATTAAGAAGTAATGGACTTCACATATGGTTATGTAGATTAAGAGGGAGTTGTACATCACTTGTGAGATTTAACCAGGGTTTTCTATATGTACACATTTTATGAGATGTACGAGCACATTTTTTCTATGTTTATTATGGTTTATAGTGTCTAGACCATTAGACCAAGAGTTTTGGTCTAATGCAACACAGGTGTTGTGTATAACACAAAATTTTTTATCACTTTGTGACAATTTCACATTTCATACAACTATATTAACATGTTGTGTTTTTTATTTCTCCAAAAGGAACTGTCAAATGCAACATTTCTTTAACCTAATGTTTTTTATTTTACACCATATAATAAACTAGTTGGCTACTAATTATTATGCAGTGTATTGCTTTATACACTAGTGGTATTACATTCCCTTTCAAAGTGAAATTGCTCTAATCATTTAGTAAATTACCATCACTGATTCAACAGGATGACTACATGTTCCATCCCTCCATGCTCTATATCATTGCACAAGTTTAAACAGTATATCTGCTATGGCGTATAACTGAACTTATAGGATTTAATAAGGAAGAATATAAATCAAAGTTGACCAAGTGCACGTCCTACAAGAAACAAAAAGTTTTTTCTAAACTCTCAAAAACCAATAAAAGGCATCCAAGAATCCAAAACAAAGGAAAAAAGGTAGAGGTATAGGTGCATACATCAAAATTCTATTCAGCGTTATATTTTTAATGTACTCTCATACTAGGTTGGAAAAATCAAGTTAAGTATCATGCTGACAACATGCATTTTGTATACACCATGTCAATACTGCTCCACTGTCATGGCAATCATCCCTTGGAGGAACCTGCCAGGAAGAACCACCTAATTCAGATATCCACAGAGTGAATTGTGTCACAATCCACACTAAATATATAAGTGCCTACCACTGATTTTCTACTGATAACACTTTCTTGGGCATGGCAGTCATTTGTCAGTTAACTGTAGCTCCTGATTTGCTGTAATAAGACACTGCCTTGTAGCCATTGGTTTCTTCATTTGAAATATGCCTAATAATGTTATTTTTTGTGTGGAAAATTATAAGGCATACTGGATAGAATTATAAATGTTGCCCACATGCATGTAACTGTGTACAATGTAAAACTATGATAGTATTTTACAAAATAATAAAAAAAGTAAACTATAAAAAAGAAGAAAGCATAAGCAAACAATACCCACCATTAGTGTAACACAGAGTGTAGCACTTGGGAGGCATTAGGCCAAGATATGCAATTGCTTTTCCATCCAGATAAAGATAGCAGGGAGTAGCATTCATGCAGGCAAGCTACTTAAAGTCAAGAGCCCCCCTTCCCCCAACTCAATTTAACCAGTTGACATCCGCGGCGTTAAACCCCCTTCCCATCCAGGCCATTTTTCAGTATATTGCATTGATCGGGTCTTTTCTTTTCTGCCCGTGCGTGCCCGCCAATGCAGCAGTGCCGTCCGTCCGTTTTTTTACAACGGGCGGATGGCAAGTGGTTAAAACAAGCATCTCGGGGTTGGCTTTACAGAATGCAAACTGGAAAAAATCTGTTTTCATCATAATGAAAGGCGTAAAATACATGTTTGAAATGTGGTGAAATAACGAATCTCTCTGTTCAATCCAGCACTTCAAAAACTAGGTCACCCTAACATTACAATGGATTTCCAGTTTTAAAAATAAAAACCTGCTTCTGTAGTAATAGAATGCTTTAACATGAAGAGGTTCCTCTTCCCCCAAATGGGGAAAGCCAAAGTCATAAATGTCACCAGCTGAATTATGTTGCCTTGAGGCGGTTGAGACTTCCTCATTACTGCATGGATTAATTAGTCAACTGAAGAATTTTTAATTTCTCAAAGAAATTGACAGTCCAGATTAATTTTTGTATAGATTCACCTGGTAGAGTTTATTTTTAAACCATAATGCACGTCATGGACTTAAACTATGGTCAGTAGACTTACAGGGGCAAAACAAGGGAGTTTTAGATGAGCCAGCACCCACACTATTAAAAGGGTAGGGTAAATTAGGAAACTGTACTTTAATTGTGATTGCTAACAATTCATTATTTTACCGCTATTTTGTTTTACTGTTATAATTGGGGTAGTTTCTTTGTCTTAAATGTTATTTTGTTACTATACTTCTCATTGCTGTATGGTATTGGCATAGAAGAAATTGCTAAATTGTTAGTATTTGTACATGTCCCAATTGCCAGTGTCCAACTTCCCAGGACTTTTTGACAGTAATTTGCCTATTAGTCCTATAAATGGCCAAAATTTAATAGCAAAATTCAACCCTTCGCGAACTGAACCAAGGCAGACAGATTTGTCCATTCCTAGTGGCCACCATATACTTTCACTGTCATGAGTCATTTCCCTGGAACTAAAATGCATATTAAAGTTAGATAGAAGTTGCTATTGGTGGAGAATGTGACGGCCTCCCAGCTATCTTCTTTTTTGACAGATTCTTTTTAGCAAAGACTGTTAAAACACTGAATTTAGTTTTGAGATCACAATCAGCTGAAAGGTAAAGGCAAGTTTGTAACCAAAAATAAATACATAAATAAAACAAAGCATTCTGTGAATGAAGTAAGCTAATATCATGTCCTGGCACCTGTGCCTCCATTTTTTTAGTGTTGGATGTCTGATACACCCCCCCC
>NW_017307738.1:335863-375443 GCF_000935625.1 Nanorana parkeri
TGTGTGCATCTCCCCCCCCCCCCCCCCTACTGCACTCTCTGGTTCCACCACCCATCCATAACAGCACTAACATTTCTGTGTAGATGTATAGTGATGGACTGGCATTGTGTGGATGAAGATTCTTTGGCTGGTATAGCTCTGCAAGAGAACAAGCAATGGAGGCAAATGCAGCAAGACAGATACAGTAAGTATTAATGTTCTTCTTGGCAACAAATCAATATGTGATTCAACAACTTTACAAGTTGATAAGAAGAGTCACACCTATGCTCTGTATAATAATGACTATGTACTGTTTATATCTATATCCATTAAAAGTCATAAAACATAATTTAATCACAGGATTTGCACTTGAAACAATCTATCTATATTTATCTTTAATATCTACCTGTGTATACTGTATATCTATCCATCCCATATCTAAATTCCTCAGCAGATACACATATAAAATTATAATAATGCCTACTATTTGGCACATTTTTTATGTCCTTGCTTGGTAGGGCATCTCAGCTTGAGGTTGCACTACACAGAGTAATACAGGATTGTCACATCCAAGCTGATTTTAGAAGGTTTTTTAGCCTCAGGCCAAACAAGAAGAGTTTTCTGCTGTCCGCTGTGCTGACAGCAGCTGTAAGCCTCTCCAAATGCATTTGCTATGCTTCTTGATTCAGTGATTGCTGTTTTAACCAACTTAGGTGTGGCTTGTCAAAAGGTTTTTTTAAAGTTTATCTCCTCCTAAGTTGGCACAGTACAATGCCTAATCAAGGAAAATAAATGCACTCGTGTACAGGTTTGGTTAGAGTTTACCATGCTAATGTTCGAGACACCTTAATTTGACAGCTGAAAAGTTTTAAGATATGAAAGCAGGTTAGCTATTAGATGCATGTATATCTCTAAGATGCTATGAATGGGCCTGATGCCAGGGAGGATGTAACTCCTGTGGGCAAGTGCAAGAGTTACATCATATGTGGCCACCCAATGGCCAAAGAGGATGCCTGGGAACCCGGAAGTGAATATGGCAGGAATGGGGGATGAAAATTGATGCAACAGCACTGGAGCAGGACACGTTTGTTTGGTAAGTGTGCCCTGCAAGTGTTTGGTTGTGAAAATAGGTAACTGTAGTTTGCACATCCTCATGACTTTTTCCATACATTAAAGTGGAAGTAAAGTGACAAAAAAATGCTGGGAGGTAGAGATTTTTGGCAGCAGAGACACGCAAAATCTTGTCTACCCAACAAACTCTTCCTCTCTTCCCCCAGAAACTAGGAAGTGTTGATGCTGAATATGGCGGGAGTCAGGGGGGAAGATACTTGCACATTAGGGGGAAAAAAAGACCCTTCACATAGCTGTTTACTTCCACTTTAAGTCAGTGTGTATGTTCTTTTTTCAGCAACATTGCCGAGAAGGGATGTGCAGTTTCCCCAAGCAACCAGTCAGATATCTTTTTTTAGAATTTTAGGTGTAATTAGTCTTTCAGAAAATGATTGGTTACTTATGCATTGTCCCATTTCACCCAATGTGAACATGAGCATGGTTTACTTTGCTTGGCAAAGAGCAATGTGCAAAGTGCAGTAATTTAAAGCTGTAATTTTTCAATGTTTTGACTGCTGTAAAGATGAAAGGTGATATTTAACTGGTTCCTAGGAATAAGTGGGCTTCATGGCTCTTTGCACGGTTTTTTTAAATAGTCCTATAAATGTTTTTATTGCTTTTTGGTTCTGAATTTAGCTCCATTAGCTGTATGAAACATTTTCTTCTCAAAAAGTTAGAGGTTGTCATTTGTTTTGGTAACTTTACAATCGTATAAATATATCTGCCTTTCTTTGTTACACTTTAAAAAAAGTAAGCAGAACTGTCGGGTAAAACATTGCTGGCTTTCATGTAGTTACTTATTTTAGTGGTTGAATGATAGGTCATTTAAAAGTCGACATGTTCAGTTTATTTCTATGGAGCACCAAGTAAACAGAAAACTTCACAAGTACACATGGCAACTGCTGCCATGGCAACTAAATGTCATTGTATGGGGAAGGAACTCATCATACCAAATAATGCAGAGTTACAACATTTTAACTTATGGTTATGAAGTAGAAAAATGAAAACAATTCTAAGATAATACAGATTTAAACCAAGGTTATCAGTGGATGTAGCAAGTAAAAGGCTGAGAGGTTGACTTCTGCATGTCATTGCTGAATATGATGCTTTGCATGGAAGGTATTAGACCGGTGGGGTGATACACTTGATACTCACACTGACTTTTCAATTTGCATCTTGTCAAAGGTGAAAAGTATGTATCAATTCTGTAAATGAGCCCAGCAATGCAAGGCGATTTTTCATAAATATAAATGCATAAGTCTTAATTTCCTGAATAACACTTGGCCAGAATTTAAAAAAAGGAGTACCAAATTACTGTTCATAATACCATGCTATATTTTAAAGTTTTAAGGTCTTTATTTCCTCTTAAAATAATTTATATCGCTTTAAGATATTAACTGACCATTATATCTGTTTATAGAAAACAAATATTTATACTGGTTGGTTCAGTAACTAACCATTATACAACAATGCTATCCAGAAAGAACAGCATTGCTTTTATGCTTAGAGGCACCCACTGCTACCACTGTTAAAAGAGCTTGGGCCCTTTACCATAAAGCTAGTCATATGCAGTACTGGTTGATTTTCATATGATTGATCATATGAACAAATCTCATTAGAACATTCATAATGACAACAGAGACTTGATGAGTGTTGTTTGAAATTTCATTTGATTTTAACTTTTAAGTTTAGACTAAATTGGGTTTCTCAAATGAAAACTACATTAACTGTTAGAATTAAATTCTCAGGAGTTAAATTTTAAAAATGCATTCAAGTACCTTAACTATTAACAAAAATGTATCTTATTTGTGCATTACTCAGCTGTAGATCCTCATTCATCTCTGAATTGGTGATGAAACTGTCCTTCCTTCAGGAGGGTGGCTGCTTCTGTTCCCCATGGTCCCTGTGGGTGTTGTAAAGTATCCACCACTCCAAGCTCACTCCCGTGATGGACTAAAATATCAGTACAAATTAGTAAACTAAACATGAGTTTATAGTATATCATGGGAGTGAGCTTGGAGTGGTGACTACTTAACAACACACACAGGGACCATGGAGGGCAAGAGTAGCCACCCTCCAGAAGGAAGGATAGTGTCAGCACCAATTCAGAGATGATTTGAGGATCTACAGCCAAGTGATGCACAAATAAGATACATTTATATTGATAGGGTACTTCAAAGCATTTTTAAGATTTAACTCCTGAGTTTAGTGTTACTTTAAGCTTTTAAGTCAACTGTATGTGGTTGAGTGAGTTGTGGGGAGAATCTAAGAACAGCAAGTTACTTTCATCCTGCATTTTACAGTGGGCAAATATGAAAGATATTCAATGAAAGAGCAATAACTGAAAATAAAAATATTAAAGCACATCATTCATATTACATGATGATCAGACAAGGTCTCATACACTTTCTGAGCATCCTACAAAACAACCAAGGCATCATTCGATAATTTCATTCTAGCCTTTAACCATTATGCAGTCTACATCTTTTTGATTAATCTTTAAGCCAACAAATTAAATCAGCTTTCAAGGCTTAAAACCTAATGACATATATGCATATGATTACCATACACAAAAAAAGAAGGAGGCTAAACTGTATACATCTTGAAATAGATTTAAAAGGTATTTTAAAAAGGTACAGATCTCTGTGGGTTCACCTTTAACTGAATATTTTAGGGTAGCAGTAACAAGCATTTCAGTTGCATTTGCTTTTCCTTGCATTTGTTGGGGGGATTGTAGCCCTTTCTAACTACTATTTCATGTATAGCTTTCAATAGAAACTTGCTGTAAATGTAAGGCAAGAACTGGGCATGCATTTACAATGTTTTTTAGGTGCTTTAATCACAATGAAATTGTAAAACAAAATGTTTCTAAATAGCAGCTACTAATCAAATACATTATAGGCAAACATAATACAGACACAGCATAAACATACATCAAATGTTTCTTAAAAATATAAAACTTCATTGCACAATTATATCTCTGCAGCCTATAAATAGGTTGGGTGCTACTGCCAATGTTGGACATGCGTTGCTGAACAGGCCACACACTAAAGTGTAAACCAAAATTGTCTTCCCTTTGTTTGATCATGGCTATAGTCAGTAATACAAAGTTTGGGGGATATAAGGGGCTCTGTTATCAAGGTAAATAAATATTAAACACAATCTGTGCTTTTCCGAGCTTCTCAGAAAGCATGTATTTCTGGTTGGTGCATTTTGCCTGCTGACTTCTGTACACTAAAACGCTAAAACACTTAATTCTCTACTCCTGGGTTTTGTCTAAACCCAGGAATAGAGAAGAGCCCAGGTTCAGGTCAAACCCAGGCTGAACCTGAGCTCCTCCAAACATAGAAGGAAGGTCCATCTGCTACCGCCCAATTAGCTGTGGGTAGGGGCATTCCCCACCCCACAGTTAGACTTAAACAAAGGGATGCAATGCAGTGACGTTGTTGACCTTATTTAGACACATGCCCATATACAGTCAATTACATCAGCACAAGCATCCCAGTTGTGGGGTAGGGTATGTCCCAGCCCACAGCTGATTGGGCAAGTGGCCCCATGTAACGTCCAAGTTCAAACCTGAGCTTATGCTAACCCAGAACAAAAAATGTAATATATTGCAGTTCACCTGTCCTTAGATGCACTAGTTATCTTTATTCAGACTTTTTTGTTATTTGCTTTCATCTGGTGACAGATTTCCCGTCCTAGGTTGACATAGCACACTCATTTTACTGTATCATGGAGGAGTAGCATTGTCACCCTTAGACAGAAAGTGTGTTAGAAATACAGAACACCTCCCTCTCTGCTCATCTCCATAATATAGAGTGTTCTGTAGTTCACAGAAGTAAATTGGGCAGGGCTGATAACACTGCTTAAAGTATCACTGCAGAGAGCACAAGAATATACAAGCTTGCTGGATTTCTGGTAGGATCAAAAGGTATTGTTTGCACTCATCAAATAGATATGACAAAAAACTTTCAGAGAGCAAATAAGGGAAGTTCAATGTTAAGGTGTACACATACTTTAAGCTGGTCACGTTCACATGAAGACAACAGATTCCATACAAACAAGAGATGTAATTTCTTGAAATATTATAAACAATAATGTAAGTAGAACTATGCAATATAAAATAGTTACTTAGTCTACCTGCAGATAAATCCAGAATGTACTTAGAGGGAAAAAAAGCTATAAAATCCAGAGCACTAACTCTGAAATGACAAGCTCAATAGGCACACTAAAATAAATCTGAGTAACTGATTTACGATGAGGCATTTAATCCTCTAACAAAAAACAATCTAATACCCAAGTAAGATTCATAAACAAACCGATTCTGTAACATTAAATCCCTCACACCAAGAGGGACTTGTTAACTTTGAAAACAACACATTCATTGCCTTGTGTATACATTGAAAAAAAAAAAAGTGCACTATGAATATCTTACCTAAATTTCACTTGCTATGCAGCCAGGAACACACACCATATATAATAAACTGTTAAGTACATGAATGATTGCCATCAGCATTGAAAGTTATAGGTGTTTTGTTGCAATATCTCCAAGTAATTCTGGGAACTACTGCAGCAATAGACATATATATCCCTCCCCTGCCCCTAGACATTTGAGCATAATCAGTAGATGGCAGTGCATTTTCATTCCAAAGTTTACCATAAATACAGAAGGAAGTATATAATATGACTGCAATAAATGTAAATGGATGGGAGCAAAAGATATCTAGCCACAGCAAAGTATTACTATGCAGTCTTATTTGGTTTCATCTACTGAAACCTCGAAACTTCGACTCTGGGCCAGTGTTATATATAAGAGATCTGACTGACATCCACTGAAAGCTATGAGCTTTTCTCATCCCAAACTGTGAGCTTATTAACTGAATTTTTAAGATGCTTGTATAGTGTTTTTGCACATACAGTGTTTTCTGAATTTATGAATGTGCTTGCAAAAAAACACAAGTTTAGCCTCCTGGCTTCCACTTAGTAGTTCTGATCCACTGGTCCTCTCTGTAGTGCTATCTCACACTCAGGCTCTCAGCTTTCCTAGCCTTAGCAGTTCTCCCAGCCTCCGTGACTGTCTTTGCACGCCTCCAGCACACACCACCTGACTCCACTCTGACTTCTGGGGGAGTCATCCTGACTCCTGAACACCATCTATTTCCCCAACGAAATTCAATTGAATTGGCGGTTCATCCGAATCCGAAATAACAAATTATGTATATGCCCAAATATACTAAAATGATATTCGGGCATATAAAAATTTGTCATCAGAACCAGCGGCAGCCATATTGGCCGCCAGCGCGTTCTGCTGCCATCTTGGAGGCGGGTGCATAACGTCACATGACGCCTCCTCATGGGTGACATTATTCACAGAATGAACGGCGGCCACATCGGCTGCCAGCGTGTTCTGCACATGCGCACCACCATTTTGAAATACACCTTGGTGCCAACATATTCGGGTGCTGCCATCTTGGTTTATACCAAGATATACTCCAAAATGGCCACACGCATGCGCAGAACGTTGTTGCCTCCAAATCCGAAACAACATTCAAATTTGTTTCCATTGACGACATTTTCATTTGTTTCATCCAAATTGTTTTGCTCTACACATGTCTACTGGTCATGGTTAAAACCCTGGACCCAGGATTGGAGCTGTCTTGAAACCTCCTGGTTCCAGGTTTCCAAGCAGAATCCAGAAAACTGAAAAGACAGCTCTTTCCCTGAAAAAAACACTTACTTCCTATCACCTCTCAGTCCCTCCTGGGTGATCATAACACCAAATTCCACAGTGGGATTGCCATGCAATACCACAATAATGGTCGGAGCAAGGGAATATCCGGATATTAATGGATACCCGTCCATTTAGATCCAGCTGCCTATAGACTCATATTGGGTCTGCCTGAAAAACTAACAGGCAAACCTAATTGGGAAGTTCGCATGAGGGGCTCTAAAGGTTTTGCATGCAGGTAGAGTTTAAACTAAAAGACTACATGACTAAGTACAGGCACTGCACAGGCAGGTATATATAGTATCGCAAATAACAATGCAAAAATGTATTACTAACTCACAGAAGATTACTTTCATTGCTCTGAGTACTTTAACACTTTAAAATGGGAAATCTATTAAGTGTTACTTTACTGTAAACATCATCAGTGCCCTTTGCATGGCCTAAGGCTGTCTAAAAAGTGATTAATTGTCTATAATAAAGAATGTTTGTCACAACAGATATAATGTACATCCACCTAAAATTAATAAAAAGAGGCTGATGAAAATTTAACTAATACAGCAATTTATAACTGATATTCCTCATCCCATTAATTCCTTGGTGGACAATCGTTTCATATGACAGCTTTCCTCTGAAAATAACTGCCTGGATAATCAGTTTGGCCTGTTTTGTACACTGCTTTATTATAACTGTTTTTTTTTTGCATATCTCGCATTGCTTATGTTTCCAGAGCTTTACAAATCTGAGGCATGATTCATTATTATTCAGCAGAAGAAAAGGAAGAGGCAAAAAAATATTGACATTTGAATTTGTTTGTTACATGTTTTTAGGAGGTAAAGTCATTTTCCAGCAGATCAAAAAGATCAAATAAGCTGATGAGATAAAATGATGTTTCTTGGCAAGATACATTATTGATATCCTGAAGCTGAAAGGCATGCAGAACAGTTATGACTATTACATATGCTATGGACATCTATGCTAACGTGTGGCTTTGTGCTGCCGGGAAAATAAAACTTTGTGAAAATTATGTTAAGAGGAACCTGTCTATACACTGAAGAGTCAGTCATCCTAGATGACTGAGATGCAAGTAGTGATATATTTCAGTATAACAACACTGGGTTCAGAATTCAGAAACCTAGCCGTAAACTTATTGTGGGTATTTGCTATAAGCCTCTGAATATAGGGGAGGAGGGGGAAGCAAATCTACACACCCAAATAGAAATAGCTGGGAGGGAGGGCAATGTAGTGGTGATGGGCGATATCAATTATCCGGACATCAATTGGGCTAATGGTACCTCAGGATCGACAAAGGCGGGCCGATTTCTGAACTTGTTGCGAGACAATTTCTTGGAACAGATGGTGGAGGTTCCAACTAGAAAAAATGTCATCCTAGATTTAATAATTACTAATAATGGGGAATTAATCGAGGATATTGTAATTGGGGAGACACTGGGTAGTAGTGATCACAATGTGATTACTTTCAATACTAAATACAGGAAAGAAAAGAAGGCGGGACGGACAAGAACCCTAAATTTCAGAAGGGCAAACTTCGATAAGTTGCGCAAACTAGTGGGAGAAATAAAATGGGATAACTCATTTCACAACCTAAACTCAGACCAAATGTGGGACTGCTTCAGGAACACATTAAATATTGCCATTTCAAAGTGTATACCATTGGGTAACAAAAACAAAAGATCAAAGACTAAACCTATATGGCTAAATAAAACTGTAAAACTACATGTTAAGGCAAAGAGAATGGCATTTATAAAATATAAGATGCAAGGGACGGCATTGGCGTTCCTTAACTACAAGGAATGTGACAAAAAATGCAAACTAGTAATCCGGGAAGCTAAAATAGAATACGAAAAGCATATCGCCGCAGATAGTAAAAAAAAACTTAAAAAATTCTACCAATATATTAACAGTAAAAAGGTAAGAAAGGAGCAGATAGGCCCAATAAAGGACGAAAATGGGAAGTTACTCACAAGTGACAAGGAGAGGGCCGAGGCGCTGAACATTTTTTCTCCTCAGTACACACTCAGGAGGGAAACAGGTTCGACGTACGTGATAAAAACACATAGTTCAACCAGACAATAAACCTTATGCCACATATTACTCAAGTCAAGAGGTCATTGAAAGGAGTGACTCTAGGGGTAGGTGTACCTAGATGTAGCAGAGGCAGTGTTATTAATCAACTACAGGATGTTATGAGCTCATTGGATTTGAGGTAGGGATAACAGGTATTTTTCTGTACATAGACTTCCCATCCCGTTTTCACACATTTGCTAAAATCTGAATTTTTGTCTAGAAAACAGCTTAAAACCATCAAGCAATTATATATCTTTTGAAAGCAGAGGCCCTGTACAATAAAAAAATTGCTAGTTACATAGTTACATAGTTACATAGTTACATAGTATTTGAGGTTGAATAAAGACATTAGTCCATCAAGTCCAACCTATTAGGATCTCATTCTAGGAGTACCCGTACCCCTGTATATTACGGTCCCTTAAGAAATCGTCCAAAAGTTTCTTGAACAATTCCACATTATTTGCTGAAATCACCGCCTGTGGCAGTGAGTTCCAGACCCTAACTGATCTTACTGTGAAGAACCCCCTTCGCCCCTTGTGCTGGAATTTTTTTTCCATCAATTTTAGGTGATGGCCTCTAGTTTTTGTAACGGAGTTAATTTTAAACAATTTATCGCTAATGTTGCTACCACCATTAAACATTTTGTACATGGAAATCATATCCCCCCTTAATCTCCTCACCTCTAATGTGAACATTTTGCATAGTTGCATTTTTTATGGTAGACAATATTTGTTTAATGTTTATCAAACTATTTTGTTTAAGATAACATACACAAAAATATATTTTAGTGCATATGGTAGAAACAGAATATAAATCCTGATTTTTTTTAAAATATATAAAATATGGGGATGTGTCCGGTAAATAGATGCCAAACGTGTCAGGCCTTAAAATTGTCTGCGCCCATCAAATGGCAACAAACTACAATACCCAACATTGTCCATAGGTGACACTTTAAAAGCCTTTACCACTCATCAATTCAGTATTAACAGGATTGATGGCCCTAGAAGTATTGCTCTCACTCCTAAGCTTGCAGTAATGTGTAACATGTGTGGCATAATAGTCATTTCTGCACATAGTCACATTTGTATGTGTGTGTACATTGTGTTTTTTTTATTTTTTATGTTACTTTGCTTTTTTAAGCTTTTTTTTGATACCTAGAGTTAATATTAAACACATCACTTCCATTCTAAGTGATTGGAGGGGAGATCCGCCACTAAAGGTGTGCTGATCTCCCTCTGATTGAGATGCAAAAGGGGTGCACACACTCCCCAGAGCAGTGTGCAGGGGGTGCACACACTTCCCAGCTCCAAACAAGCGATTGGTCAGCTATCAAACCCCTGAATTTAACAGAAATCGCTGGTTGTAAAAAAAAGTACCAAGATCATGGCTGCTGCAGTTTTGGCAATGAAAGGGTTCCTCATGGTTTAGAGGAGAATGCCGGGTGGAAATGACTGAATGCAGACAGGTAGGCATTGCCCACAAATGAGAGCAATCTGTCAGTCAGAGCTCCCATGGAGGTAGGTTCCACTGAGGTAGCATGTGTGAGGGTAAACTGGGGCAGGTGTCCAGGTCAGACATGTCAATTTCATTTTGTTCCAAATGCAAATTCATACAAAATTGATTCTGCACCCGAATGTTCGAATTCCAATTACGCCAAATGCAAACAAATCTGAATGTTCTTTTAACAAAATTTTGGATCATCGGAATTGCATTCAAAATGAAACTAAATTGGACATGTGACTGTTTTCTGGCCAATTAGAAAACCCCGTCCAAAACTAAAACGAAACCCAAAACCCAAAAGAAAGAAAAATCTGAAGCAAAATGAAACACATGTTTTTGTCGGCTTTCATCTCTAGTACAGGCCTGTCTGGCCCTACAAAAAGGCACCATTACCAGACCGACATTTGACGTACAGAATTTTTCAGTGGGAAACTGCCTAGTAAGTCAAACTTTGCTTGAACAGATGGACCAAAATTGCCAGGAGTCTGAGTATTGTGGCTGTATTAAGCTGAAACAAACCCCTGTGAGGGTAAACCCTTTTCTTATTTGCTTGACTGCCTAGTAAACATGAGCAGGAAGCCCTTAGATGCAACTTTGTAGTGAGCTGGGTCATCACAAGCTTTTCCGAATGATGCTGAACATTACAAGAGGCATACATGGGGAGCCATAAATGATCTCTACATGTATAGTACAGTATAATTAGTAGCCTACATCCCATGCCCAGGAAGAGGATTTTCATTTTAAAAAATGGTATATGCCTATTATTGTGCAGTAGTGATAGTTGTGCAAACAGGTTATTTAAAAAGAGAGTTCACCTACTGTGTAGTCCCCTAGCTGGACACAACACTGTAACATTCCACTCACCAGTGAAGGAGCAACAACAGGGTGAGGTCTCATTGGTTTGGCCAGTGAGGGGGCAATGGCATTGGGGCACATGAGTGTTTTTCTGCCCTCTCAGTAATTCTATCACTGATGAAAGACATGATCAGTGTGTCATCGGCCTTAGTTGAAATAGAATTATACTCATGCATAAGGTTTTCATAATGCCAGATTCTTATTAAAGCTAATTTTATAGATTCACATAGAAATAAAAGCAGAAACATATGTTCCGTATTCATCAAAGTTCTCTTAGCCAGCCTCTACCAAAGGCATTTTCGTTAGTATTTTGTTTACTATAACATTCACACATCCTGCTAATGCACTTTAGTAGATGAAGGGTTAACTAGTAATACAGCAGCTTTCTAGGGTCCTGTGGAAATGTTCAGCACCTGTGGCAAGGTACCAACTCTCTGCCAGCCTCTCTAATTAACTGTTCTGGAGAGTAGCAGTCATCAAAGTGAATTAAATCCACAAGAGACAGCAGAGCCTTGGATCTCACCACAGAGACAGTAAAGCAGGTGACACAGGAATTTGTTCAATTTTCTGTACATCTGTTCAACCTCCCACTACTTCATGGTACAATGAAACAAACAGCATTCAATTTCTATGCTGAGTCTGCCAGAGTTACTCTGAAAAGTAAATGTATATAAATACTTGGCTGTTGTTGTTTTTCCAGGGATACATCCGACATCGTCTTAAATTATTTACACGTGTAATTAAACGTATTTTGCTTTTTTGCATTTTATTCTTGTGAAAGTGCACCTGTCATAAGACAAATATGGGGGCTGTCGTTGCTAGCCTCTTTTTGAAAATTCTACTTTTCTGGGTGTTATGGTGACCCACTTATATAATAGATAATAGATATGCATATAAATACACTGAGTGGCCAGATTATTATGACCACCCCATCAGTACTTCATTAGGCCACCTTTTGCCTTCAATACTGCGGCAATTCTTCTTGGCATTGACTCCAATCGCCAACAATCATCCCATGTTCAAAGGCTGTTAATGGCTGGAGAGTGGTACAATAATGCGTGTCAGCAGCAACAGTAAAGCATGGTGGAGGTTCCTTTCAAGTCTGGGGCTGCATTTCTGCCAACGGAGTTGGAGATTTGGTCAGGATCAATGGAAAAGAAGCTAAAATATATTTGGTAACCATATGGAAATGATTCATTACAAAAGTGCACCACTCAAGGCCAGCTGTTCGGTTCCAGTATTAGTATATGTTTCCCAACATCGCCAAATTTCACACAAAAAATACAGAAAATGGAAGCTGCACACTGCATACTTTTCTCTTAGGTGAGTTTATTGAATGAAATCTACTTGTTTGAAGTTGTAACTATAAATAAAGGCTTCTCAAAACATGCTTTATATTGGATTGATCAACTTCCATCACATTTCAAAACACTATGGGCTTATTCCGTATATTCATGGACCGAAGCAAGCAAAATATTATTTTTTCTGTCTGATTACATTGTCTGGTTAGTCTACTCTGTAGAAGCTAAGTTTTTTTTTTAATATGATGCATTGGTGGTAACCATCAAGCCTAAAACAGATGAATACAATTTGGAATGCATGGCTCTCTAACATAGGATGCTTATTAACAGTTTTGGATGCAAAGTTAGCTCCAAGTATTCTAAAATAAGGAATAGACCCACTATTCTAAAATAAGGAATAGACTCCAGTGTTTTTGGATTTGTGATGAAAGACATGGAGATACCTTTTGTAATATAAAGGCTCTACTGTGCCGAACTCTAGTTTAGTACAGGGAATTGTTATGCTTATTTCAGTGTAAGCTTGACAGTAAGTAAGCACATGCAAATATTGCTGTCTTTTATTCTTCTTTACTCTGGTCTTCCAAAATGATGTTATGAGGTTAACACATACAAAACTGAAACTAGACAATGTCACTGAAGCATCCTGTCATCTACTATACATGCAAATAATCTACAGGAATGTTCAGTCCATTAGTGTAGTGCATGCAAAGAGAAAGATAAAGGCCAGTTGTAGTTTAAAGGAAGTCCATGGGTTCACTTGGTAAACTAGCCTTAGGTCCCCACAAGCATCTACAGACGATTACTAGAGAGCCCCAACACCCTAGACACTCTAATCTACAAATAATGGTAAGATCTGGTATTGTCTCATTTAAGTCCACCTACTCTCGCCCCTTCACCTTGTTATCATCCAAAAAATGTGATGGACATCATAATGGCTAATGGGAAGAAGCAGGGGCTGGAAAAGGTAGTTTAGAATGTGACCATGTAAGTTATTGTTGTTATTTACATATTAGGATACCCTTGGTTTTTGGGATCTTGGGATGCTTTGGAAGCATTATGTGGTTAAACTTCAGAGAGTCTTGTGATTCCACTCTACAGGATCTAACTTGATCCTAATCTTACATCCATAATACCCACAAAGCCAGACAAGAAGGAAATAACAAAAATGATAAATACACATTGTTCAATTTTGTAACCTGTTATTTTTTTTAATTATTTATTATATACACTGTTTTTACTTACATGGGTTATAACAGTCTGTTTTGCTCTAGATAAAAGTATACTGTATATATACATATCAGCAGACACAGTATATTTTGAGTCATTAAAGTTATTGTTCAAATACAGGAACTGTAACAAGCCACACAGATGAAGAGATGCATCTTAATATATTTCCCGAGATGTTGACATCCTGAACATTGAGTAATGACAACTGATGTAGCTTTCATTATGAAGTTTGAATAGCATGAAATGTATTGTGGAGGATACTAGGCGGAAAGGACAGCAAGGAGAAAAAAGTTTAAAAAAAAAACAACTGTCCGTTAATTTCCCAGCAGATGCCACATTTTGGACATCACTTGTGTTTTCCTGTCAGGTAATTCAAGCAAAATACATATATTCTTCGAATAAACAAGTCATCTTTGTAGCGTGATCATCGAAGAAGGGAAGTTTTGCCAGGGACAGCTGGCAAACCATTTGTTCAGATTGGTTGAACTTCATATTTTTTTTAAAAGAGAACTTCAGTTCTTTTCAGCCTGGACAATATTGGATAATTATAATGATAAATATGATTTCTCATAATTGCATCCATTCTCAAAAACTTCCTTTTTTCCTCTTTCAAAAAAATAGAACATTGCTATCTGCCAATCAGCAAAAACTTTCATTAGTTTTCATCTACAGCTTATCCCACTAGAACTACGACAAGTGATAGTTTCCATAGAAACCCTAGAAAAAGGGAACATGATTTTTTTTTCTAAAAGCATTCTTGATGTAATAACAATAGTCATCAAAGTTGTGGGCTGTGCCCATCATAGTTGCCCTTGACCTCTATTAAAGCTGCTTCATTTGACTTAACTCTAACTACAGTTGACAGGCAATTATCTGGTGGTAGTGTTTAAAACCACTGGGACTACCACTTAATTAACTTTTTTACCATCCACGATCTTTGCCATTATCCTAAATTACAATGCCAATTAATTTTCAAACATGAAGAGCCTCTCCAAGATATAATGCTTGCAAAACACTACACAAGTGTGCTAAGTGAGTATCAGAAGACAGGCTGGACAGTGATTAGGACACACAGCATATGTGATGGTCAGATGGCCCATGTGTCATGCAAAGTATGCTACGTTCATTAAAAAATTGTACACAGGTCAAACTGCAACATGTTTTTTAATGAACGCTGATATTATGTAATTATGTAAAATGCACTTCAGCTCTGCTTATTTATTATAATGGGTTATAAGGTTATTTGTAATCTACAAAAATCCATACTTGAAACATTAGAAAGGTTTTTATTTATCACGTCTTATCACACTTCCCAAGCATTTCTTAGCTTGCTGTAAATAACATAGTGAAGAAATCTAATAAATAAACTTTATTGCAATGGACTGAGTTTGGTAGATGGCTAAGACAAAGGGGGTGCCAAAAGGTTTTTATATGTTTGTACTAGAATCTTATTGATTACAGAAGCAGCTCTGGCTTTAAACACTGGTATTAAAAGCTGATGAAGCCAAATATTGAAATTCTGGCTAAAGGTATCTCTTGCTGCTTTTCTTTCATATATTAGAGGGGGAACCACTTACTGAATTTTTTCTAGATATTAGAAGGGACTTCTTACTGATTTTCTTCTATATATTGTGGATGGGTGGGGGAGCTTACAGCTTTCTTATATATATATATTATAGAGAGGGATCCCGTATTGCTTTTCTTCTAAATATTGGGGGGAGGGCATAGTGATTTTCCTCTAGATGTTAGGGGGTTATTTTTAGCTCAGACAAAAAAATGAAATGCTGTTAATTTGGGTATATTTTATCTTTAACATATAGTAAAATATTTTTTAAACAATCTGGCTTTTGAGGGTATGAGAAAAGAAGAAGGAGCTGGCCTGAGACTGTATTTTTCTAGTTTTATATGTAAGAAGGCTTCGCTGACATCCCTTTAGAAGTACATCTTTGCATGCTTTTCACTGCTAGCCAAACATGAACAAGTGGAACATTTAAATGGATCTCAGGGTTGGTCTCATTGATATAGAAGTAGAAGGAAATCTGGACTGTTGGGACCCTTGATGATCCCAGTACAGCTCCCAGAGAAAACCAAAAGAAAGGAAAAAGTTGAAAGTGTGTATTTGCAAATGTTCTTGCTCCGCTTGGATTTGCTAATGCTGGACTTTTAACAGTGCATTTAGTCTTTACATTCTACAGTGACAATATTAAAATATATCTAAGCAAGCTTTCTTATCCCTGTTTGGTTGATTTTTGCTCAGCACAAATGTGTTTAGAAAGCAAAGTAGAACCTTGACTTATTTGATTGTTTGTAGGCAGTCAGTTTCTAAGGTGAATTGATTGGCAAATTAGTTAATACTTCTCTGGAAGATTTAAATACCAACCATATTGACATATGTTGTTCCAGAGCCCTACTGAAACAGTTGAGGACAATTAAAGATTGTGCCTCCGTTGTACCTACTTTGCAATTAAATACGTGTTTTGAGGTTGTAAATTAGATTGCCTGCAATGGGATCTTTAAATGCCCCCTGATGGTTTATTGTCTTGAATAAATAGACAAACCTTTAAAGTGACATTATTTCAGTTAAATAACCTTCACTGACCAAAACATAATTTTTTCACATCTGCAATAGTGAGCACTGACTTTCCATGAAATCTCATTAAATATTATACATTTAATAGGTAATGTGTCATATCCTTTAAATTATAGAATGATATTATTTGGGGGGAAAAATGCAGCCTTTGATTATATAGTCCATTCCATATACATATTTTTTACACATTTAATGAATACATCATTTTCACATTATATACTAAAGGTATATTCAAAAGAAAAAATAAAACCCAAAATGTCATTGTTTAAATGGTAATTACTGTTTCTTATTTCCCTACTTTATTCTTATAAGCATTTTAACTTTTTTTCAAAAAAATTCTCATTTAAGATGACTTTTAACAGTAAGTCATTCCTGAATTCCTATTCACATCAAATGATCTATTTAATCAAATAATACAAGGAGCAAAGTGTTGCATGCAAAGTACAGTTACCCACAGCAATCAATCAAAATTCCTTCTGTACTAATAATGGGAATTTGGATAGGTTGATATTAGTTGCTGAATTTGCTGTACTTTATATTGAAAAAACCCTTCATCTGTTTTGACTGCCTGCCATTTTTTTTTCAACTACACCTTTAATCAAGTCTAAATAGTAGTGATATAATTGATGGATAGGAGTGTACCTTGTTTTCTCTTATAAAATGAAGGTTTCAAGATTGCGCTAAGTATTTAATATAGTTGTATTCTAGCTACAGCTTTAAGGTGTCTCTAAAGTGCTGTTGCTAGAATATAAACAAAAAGTAAAAGGCAAAATACATTTAACAGCTTCCATAGAAGTAACAGTGAGCACATTAACTTATCACTTTTCCCCATAGTCCCCATGAAAGGTGATGCACTTGTTGCATCGTTCAACTAGCTTCTGTATTCCTGCAGAGAATAAGCTTTTTGTCTGCTGCTGAAGCCAGGTGTGCACCGCTTCCTTTACTTCATCATCTGAGTTGACCCTGTGACCTTGGTGCGACTCCTTACTTTTTCTCTCCGGGTCCTAGTGGTGCCCCCATGTCTCGTCACCGGTGACAATTATCTCTGGAATACTCTGATCTCCTTAAAACTGTCTTAAGAACACGCTGTTGCTTGTGCAAACCAGTAAGCTGTTTGGAAACTCATTGTGCACAGACTTCCCTGTATCCCAAGTCATCATAAACTGTGGCAAATGCCAATTTCCACAGGTTTCACTCCCTCTGCCCAAAGAAAGTGCACTACAGCACATTGTTCTTCGATGGTGCAATTTCGCAATGGCACGTTCATGTTTCTGTCCACATGACTACCGCTTGACTAAAGTCCGAGTGTTGTATTGCACGTGGCCGAACTTTCCAACAGGCTATGAAAACATGCTGCATTGCGCAAACTTTCCTCTGTTCCGGTTACCACGTAGTTTATAAATTGCCTTTACTTTTAAAATTCTCCCTCGTATAATCTGAATAGTAGCAATGTTTCAAATGTAGTACACAATCTTTAAGTGATATGGTTGTTAGTGGCGTAAAAAAGGTAAAATATAAACTGAAGCCTAAGAAAATATATCTAACTATGATATTAAGATGTGGATTTCAATGAAAAATGTTTGAAGATGTGGAATACTATTATATTGCTAAGTGAATAAAAAAATCATATGTTCCTTCAGCTTGTTAGAAAAGTCATGGTTATGTAACTATCCAGTGATCGTGATGACAGTAATAATGTGCTCTCAACTTGAAAAAACAAGCATAAATCAGCTCCTCTTAGTTTGTATGCCCAAGCAAATTCATCCTTAAAAATGTAAATGAACATATTTTAAGATCCTTTTCAAGGTGTATTATACATTTGGCTCTAATATTTCTTCACAAGAATTAATTAAGCAACTTTCCAGCTAGGACATCATTTTCAAACAAAGCAGCACTTTATAAGACAATATAAAACTAAACTGATTGTGTAATGATCATAAATAGCCGAGATGTCTTCAGAAAATAACAAAGACTACAAAAAGCATACAAAATAACGCAAGTACAGTTAAAAGAAAATACAATTCTAAGCAGACTGTGTGTCTAGGTGAGGTTTAAAAGCTAATCATTATTGGTTAGATGCATACAATGGAGGCAGTTTCATGAAAAGCCTCTTTGTTGTTGAAAGCGGCAATTCAATGCTAACCCGTTTTTATTTAAAATTGTTACATTTCTCACTTTTGTTGCAATATGCATAAGGTTCTCCTAAGTATAACAGTTTTAGTGCAGTAAAAAATACAGGGAAAAAAACTTTTTTTTTCCCTATAAAGAATCAATTAACATTTTCTCTCTAACTTCAGGGCTCATAAAAGATGGTTCCCAATAGATAATCGGCAAGCAAGGAAATTTACTGTGCAAACAAAAGATTGGCCTCACAAGATACTTGCAAGAAAATGCCTAGGAGCAACTGCAGTTGTTATTTGCATAGACTGCTTTAAGCAGCAATCTAAATTCTAGAACTATATTTGTCACCGTAAAAAAACAAAATCTTCCATAAGCTTGATACATTTTAATTAATAGCTGGAATATATTAATGGAAAAAAAATACAACAATTTTGAGAACAGCTTTAAACGTGTTTTTTGTTTACAAAGATTCCTCTTTATGCAATTAAGCCGAAAAGATGCAAAGATAATGTTTAACTTCTTCATTACTGGGCATATTTTTGCATCTGTGGACAGATTGTTAACTGTTTATCTCTCAGAGAGCTGCAGACAAAACAGCATTAAAGCAATATTGGTAGGTCGGGATCTCTGTCAACTGACAGTAATCACAAATGGGAATCAGCAAATGTGGCTTTCAACCCCTTAAAAGAGAAGTAAAATCATTTATAATGTACTCCTGTGACCCAAAGTCAGCATATAGCAGGCTACCACCCGCTATCTGCTGAGAGCGCAGAGCTGCACTGCTGCCGGGAAGGATCCCAACAATATTGTTGGGACCCACCTGGCTGCCTGATTGAAAGAAGGATGTGCCTCTCTAGAACCTAAGACAGCTGTGCCTGTCCCCTCCCCTGTCTTTCCCTCCAATAAGCACTGGAGTAACAGAGAAGGGAGCTAAGAATCCCTGCTGGGAGCCATAACTGACAGTCACTGCTCTCTGCAGGGAGACCATGAGCTGAGCAATCATGTTTCAGTATAGAGCTGGTGGGTGACATCTGCAGTGTCCCATGCTGACCTTAAGTATTGGGAAGATTATATTTTACTCTACCAATACTTCCGCTAACAGCTATGAAAGTGTGCTCATAGCTGTTAGCAATATACTGGTCACAGCAACTCTACAGTCTGGGTGAGTATGTACACTTCGGTGCACACATTTCCCTGCTAATTCCAAAAAATGAAATGTGGCAATTACTCAGATTGGTTTAAAACTAGCAAAAAGACAAAGGTGAACATGGGCAGGGGAGTATAAAAAAGTACAAAAGTGGTCAACATTTCATTTATACTAGTTTCAACAGATCTGAGCGCATGCCATATTTGTTGCGAACACACACTGGAAGTCTTCAGTTGCCTTGTTAAGGTAATTTCTGGTCTTCTGGTGCGTGGTTGTATCTTTTATGAGGATATGGTTGCCTTTAGATGAGCCTGCTTTTGCATTGTTAAATATGTCCCACAGTTTGGAAACTCAGATAGTGTAGACTTAGGGACCATACTGTACTTATCAGAGATGCCTTAGCACAGCAGTGTGGATTCCCCATATGTTTACAAATATTAATTGTGTCTACGAAGTATCCTGAAAAATGTACCATTTGTTTTTGAAAAATAGCAGAGTACATTTCCAGGTATGTGAGGGTACCTAGGCACTTGTGTGCGGACAGCCGTATAGCAGTATATCTGCAGTGTGATTCATAAGCCACTGTGCCTTGGGCTTCTAGTCTTTCCTAGCTAAAGGCTCTGATGTTTGTAAGCAAATTTTTGCCTCTACCAAGATGGCTGCTTCTATACAAAGAAACATTGTGGAACAAGGCATGGTACGACAGTAATCAGAAAAAGATCAGCTGTAGGTGGACCACAAGCAATACTAGTTATTAGTCCTTTGCCCTCCACCTGCTTTTTTTGGGAACAGTTTCCAGAATGTATATACTCTTTAAAGATCTCACTACCAGAACCTGATCTAATAATAGGGGATTATAAGAAGGTAAAAAAGACCCAATATAAACAAACACAGTTCAGCTTACAAAAATTCAAAAATTAAGGGTTGTTTTATTTTTCATCCATTACTGAATGGAACTAAAAAAATGACACACAGTATCCTCATTAGGTAAAATTTCACAAAATGATATTGCTTCTTTGCAGTACATATCCATTTGAAACCTATTTTTAAAAATCCAATTAAAGTCACAGAAAAATAGATATGCAGATCAGTTGGACCTTGTATACTACTATCTGCCTTAATTTTCATAGTCTTTTACAATTTTCTCTCACAGCAGTTGTGCACGGTGCTTAAAACATGATTGTGCCGTCTAAAGGTGCCCATACATCTGCCGATTATCGTACGATAATCCCGGGAAATCCTACGATCGTACGATAATTGGCAGGTGTATGGAAGGTGTGTAACCGTTTCTATTGTACGGCCTGCTCGTCAGACAAATGCCGTTCAGCTTTGCAGTCATTGGAAGCCCACCCCTCAGCGGGGCGGGCTTGCGATGATCGCAAGTACGATCTGCCTGTCCAAGATGGGCAGATCGTACATTTTTTAAATTACCTTACAACCATCGCAAGACGAAAGTCTTGCGATGGTTGTAGGGTGTATGGCCAGCTTAATAGTTAGTCCTAGTCTTCTCAGCAATCAGCACTCGGAAACACACCTGATCAGATACACTCATTCCCTTCTCTGCAATACAAATCTTTGTGAGCACAATTGTGATGAGGGGTTGTTACCCATCTCTGCCAACATCTAACACTGGGGTGATACAGCAATACCCAAACTCAGCCAAATTCTAACTGAGTCCAAGCTGTGGCCCCTTACTAATCCATTATCAGCATTCTGGAGCAGTATTACCAACTCATCCTTTTAATTAAAGAAGTTAACCAATTCTCATTATTAAGGCTACAAATAAACCTTGGTGTTTTATTGCAGTGCATTAGAAAATCCTGCTTGTCACCTTGTCGTTTTGTATGGTCTGAATCAGAGCTCATCTTCCATAGGGACAAATTATACCACATGAGCACCACACTACAACTAGACAAACTCAGAGGTGGCAATGTAGCCATCATTCAAGAATTATCAGCTATAGAACCTCCATTCATAGGATGTGTCATTGACTAAAATAACAGTTACTGACCTGTCTAAAGGCCTAAAGCCCAGCCTGTAACTGCATTTGTGCACAATTCTAGCAAAACTACAAGATGTGTGATGGACAGGGAAAAGGTGCCATTGCATTAAATTAACAATGAAATCATCACTGCATTAGGTCCAGCTAGAGTAAAGGTGCACCCCTGTGTGCTAAACATTGCTGTTTTTATGCAGTTGAGCCACAAGGGCATTCCACAGCCAATCCAGAAACCAGTTACACTTAATACAGAGGAGGAGAAAGGGGATAACTAAAACTATGCCGGGATAAATGCACTGGATGGCACAGGTGACCTGTCCTCCAGCAAATGCTAGTTGTCTGGCTGTCACAATTATATTGAATTAACAGTATAATCATTTCAATCACTAAACTAGAACTTTAAACTAGAACTAGCATGCATATATGGAGTTCTGGCTTTACTGATTGCATTCTTTTGGTCAGGGATGCAAAATATTCAGGCAAGATAGCAAGGCAAATAGATTTTACCAAAAGAGGTGAGCAAAGGCAATCCCAGGGATCCCAACTTGAAAAAAATAATTTTTGGGAGGTGCCTTTCTCATTTAAGGGAGGTGCCCTCTCCCCCACCACCATCCATGGTGCGGGGCGAGTGGGCCCCTCCCGAAAATAATTACAGATAGAAGGGGAGCTAATGCTTTACTTGCTATCTGCTGTTTTTTTGTATTTCGACAGCTTCAGCTCATTTTGCAATAGCCAATAGGAGGCTGGGTATTGCACGCACCCACTGCTGCTGTCAATCAGCAGAGGAGGACCTGTAGGGGAACTAATTGACAGCAGGAGTGGACAGGTACAAGAGCCAGCCTGCTATTGCTATTGCAAATTGAAATCGCCAATAACAGCCTAGCAAATAATTCCCATGCAGTATGTTGGGGTTTTTTTTGGGGGGAGGGGGTTTGTTATACTGATGGTGGACTTGTCTATGCTCCTTAATGCTGATACTGCTTATACTGTATTTCCTCTGAATTACATAAAGTGTTTCAGTCAAGAATTATGAAAGACCTTGAAGTTTATTTATGGAAAATGTAACCATTGAATACTTTACTGCCAATTACCCAAGTGGGATTCAACAGCAATCACCTTACATTCCACAGTCACATTCACCTCATTTGCAATAGGATGAATGTACACCAGGCGAATGCAGCAGCTGGTGAACAGCCACTGAATTACATGCATAGTAGCTATGAAGATAAGTAAGATAAGTATTTAGCTTAAAGATCTGCCAGCTGTAGCTCTCATTGATGCTAAAACCATATTTATACATAGGGGTCTATTCACTAAGCTGCCGTAGGCAGCCGAGTGAATGACTGACCTGAAGTGAAGTGAGCCGAACACTGTTCAGCTATTCACTTCAGGCTGGTACGGCTGATTTCAGCCGTACATCGGCTTAAATCAGCCGTACATCGGCTTGCTTCGTGTGGCTTCTGGTCGGCCGAACATGCTCAGCATGTTCGGCCGACCCGAAGTGCAGAAGGAGTTTGACTCAGCCGATCCAACATCTGGATCGGCTGAGCCGAACCTCCAGCAGGCTACTCGCTGCTGTTCAGTCTATTCTCATAGATGCCGAACAGCCAATGGCCGGCTGCTCGGGTAGCTTCAGCTTTCAGCACAGCTCAGCCGAGCCGATGCAAAAGTGTTCTGCTCGACTGAGCAGCTCGGCCAGGTTCGGGAGCTGTACGGGCTATAGTGAATAGCCCATACAGCACCCCTTCGGTTCTACTGAACCGAAGGGGTCCTGGGGCCGAAGCTAGCCGAAGGATCGGCCGAAGCTATGGCTAGATCCTTCGGCAGCTTCGTGAATAGACCCTATAGACATGCAAACTGGTATCCTCATAGCAAGGGAGCAGCATAATTCCCTGTTTTTTGGGAGAACCCCTCTCTTACAGCACCAACCTAATGCTAAAGAGCATGTGGACAGGTATTAGCATTGCAGGGGCAATGCAGCCTGGCCACTCCCTTACTGGGGATACAATGCTGCATGCCCTACATTTTTATTTTTATAAAATAACAAGAGGAATGCTGAACTGGTACTGAAAACACAGGTTTAGTACTCTGTATTTCAGAAGAAAATGCAATGATTCAACAGCTCAACCAGATATTTTTATTGAAAAATAGGGAACGTCAGGTAAATGTACAAGGATGTGAACTACAGTCATAGCCAAAAATATTGGCACCCAGGCATATCTGTCAGATAATGCACGACTTCGCACAGAAAATTGTTGCAATTACAAATGTTTAGGCATTCTCATGTTTCTTTCTTTTGTTTGTATTGGTATGACACCAAAAAGTGGAGAAAAAAGCCAAATTTGACACATTCCACACATAACTCTAAAAATGGACTGAACAAAATTATTGGCACATTCTCCAAATTGCAAGAAATAATTGCATTCCAAGTTTGTGATGCTCTGTAATTTGTAATTAAACTCACCTGTATCAATTTAATCAGCAGCCAGTTAAAATGGTGAAAAATTGACTCAACCTTTCTGTTGTATGTCTCTGTGTGCCACACAGAGCATGGAGAAGAGAAAGAGCAACAAAGAATTGTCTGAGTATTTGAGAACAAAAATTGTGGAAAGGCATGGACAATCTCCAGGTTACAAGTCCATCTTAATGTTTTAATTTTACAGCCCATGGCACTGTAGCTAATCTCCCTGGATGTGGAAGAAAGAAAACAATTGATCAAAGATTACAATGAAGGATTGCTCAAATGGTGGATAAAGACCCTCGATCAACTTCCAGACAAATTCAAGCACA
Organism: Nanorana parkeri; assembly: GCF_000935625.1. Lineage (NCBI taxonomy): Eukaryota > Metazoa > Chordata > Amphibia > Anura > Dicroglossidae > Nanorana > Nanorana parkeri. The sequence continues at coordinate 360,299 of NW_017307738.1, forward strand.
AGGTACAACTGTGTAAGCTTGTACTATAATTTGCCATCTGAATGAAAAGGGACGCTATGTTAGGAGACCCAGGAGTACCCCACTGCTGACGCAGAGACATAAAAAAGCCAGATTGGAGTTTGCCAAAACCCTTTTAGGAGAATGTGCTGTGGACAGAAGAAACAAAATTACAGCTTTTGGTAAAGCCCATCATTCTACTGTTTTCAGAAAAATAAATGAGGCCTTTAAAAAATAAAATATAGTCCTACAGTCAAGCATGGTGGAGGTTCACTGATGTTTTGGGGTTGCTTTGCTGCTTCAGACACTGGGTGTCTTGACTGTGCACATGCCATTATGAAACCTGAAGACTACCAAATTATTCCGGGATCCGTCAGAGGTCCTGGGTCTTACAGCAGGACAACGACCCAAAGCACATGTCAAAAAGCACCTAGAAATGGTTTCAGACAAAGTGCTGGAGAGTACTGGACTGGCCAGCAGTGAGTCCAGCTCTAAATCCCATAGAGCACATGTACCAGAATGGAGAGATCTCAAAACCGCAGTTGGGAAAAGGAATCCTTCCAATCTGAGAGACCTGGAGCAGTTGGTGAAAATTCCTGTAGAGAGGTGTAAGAAACTAATTGATGATTACAGGAAGCCATTGATTTCAGTTATTTTTTTTCCAAGGGCTGTTACCAAATATTAATTGAGGGTCCCAATAATTTTGTCCTGTCCATTTTTGGAGTTTTGTGTGTAATGTGTCAGATTTGGCTATTTTTTCTCCACTTTTTTTGTGTCATACCAATACAAACAAAAGAAATAAACATGAGAATGCCTACACATTTGTAACTGCAACAATTTTCTGTACAAAGTGGTGCATTATCTGACAGAAATGCACGTTGCCAATATGTTTGGCTATGACTGTATTTTTGTAAACAGGGTGAATGGCACAGCAAAAATTTTTTTGTTCAGATGTTGTTGAATGTCAAAGCAGGTAATTTCTACTGTACAAATCTTTGGTAAATCTTTCCACTGATTCAGCCTAATAGGGGGAATATTCACCAAAGAATTTTGGCTGAATTTTATGGGAATACTATCTCTATCCCCCACCATCTGGCTATAGTAGCTTTGAAAATCCATCTTAGTAGATATAGCAGATACCATCAGGAGTTACAGGATTTTCTTGTGATGTCTATGGAATTCCTCTTGACCCATATTTTGTGTGGTCTGCTACCTCAAGAGGCAAAGAGCTTCAATGGGGACACAATTTCACGCTTTATTGCAAATCTGTATATAGGTTGGTGGGAGGATCTCTTTGTGGGTAAGTATCCCAATGGACAGAGCATTTTATAGTGCAGGAAGTACATTGATGGCCTCTTTTTAGTGTGGATAGAAAGTCAGTCTTGCTTGAAGGTTTATTATATTTCCATTGACTAGTCCATTGACTTGTTATATTTCAACTGAATGTCTCTTAGTAGCACCATTTTGGTCTGTTAAATATTGCCTTTACAAGCACTTGTTGTATCTGTTTGATAAGTTCAAAATAAACCTGTTGATCTTGTTAGAAGCATAGAGCTGTTCTATGACCTCTGCACATGTCCTGTGTTATCTTATTGAGTCTGTTTAGCCCTCCTAGTTGTTATCTTGGACTACAGAATTGTTCACCTCTATGTTGTGGAGATCTAAGAGTGGGACTGGTTGAGTAGTTCAGCAAAACATGGTGGGCAGAACTAACAACATTCAGTCCACAACTGTGGAATTACTTTTCATAAGATTTTTTACATTTTTGAATTAAACAATCATTGTTCATGTGAGTTTCAGTGATATCTTTTGTATATTAAGTGTGTGAGTCACATCAGAAGTCAATCAAACAAATGATTGTGGCCTATACACACTAAACACCCATATCTAAGCACATTTTTTTACTTGGGATTTGATCTCATTAAGGAAGTACTGGTTTCAAAAGTCTGTACATTATATCTATATAGCATTAATTTTCAACACCCACGGCTTCTTTAGAAATCTACCTTCTTTTTTGTCTTCTGTTTAAACTCCACATGTCAATTGTGTACTTTAAAACTCTATATGATACCTCAGATGATTGATGATTATGTAATGATTTAAAATAAAATGCTATAAAACTTCCATTTATTTTATATAAATTAGACATGTGCGATTTGTTTCGTTATGAATTGAAATTCATACAAATCTTTGCATCCGAATGAAAGAAATAACTAATCTGAATGTATCAAATTCTTGATAACAAACATTTCTGATGCATCTGAAAATTTTCCAGAATGTCAGTCAGAAATATATTTATGTTGTTAAACATTGAAATAAAAAAACAGCGTGGAGTCTGCTCCCTAATTCATACCAGACCCTTTAGATCTAGTAGGAATTTTAGGGGGGACCCAACAAGTGCATCTCCCCTCCTGCACCATACCAGGCCACACGCTCTAAACAAAGCATTTTGCTGGGTTGGACCCTAACATAGCTGGAACAATTATTCAGATATGTAAAGTTTGAAGTTGAAGAAAAATGTTGGAAGTCGTGATACAAAATCAGAGCTATGGTCAGGGACCTAGCATTTTTAGAAGGATTGGTCAGTAAAGATAACCTCCATGTTTTTGCATGAGATGTTTACTTCTAGCAGCTGAAACTGATAAGTGAATTTCTAATAAAACACTGCAATGTGGTTAGAGAGTCTTTTCAATTAACCAAAATCAGATTGATGCCAACAGAGTTTCATCAGCTATGCTTCTGCTTCTCTTGTGCTGTTCAAGGATAGTAACAACCTACCAGTTATTGCAGTGGTCAAATGAAAGCTATGTACAGCAACCTGATAGAAAATAGAGAGAACCAGAAGGATAGTGGAGCTGAAGACAGTAGAGGGTGCCAAAGGGGATGTCATGGTGGTCAAGACAACTATGGAACACAACTGCAGCCTATAGTATTCAAAAATACCCAGCTTGCATTTTCAAATGCATGTTACAATAATATTTTAGGAAAACCAAACTACCAAGAACAAAGGGATTTCGGAGGTGGGTGCTTGGGATGGTTATCACTGTACCTGGATGAAATATTATGGACATAGCAATATATATATACATTAAGTTTCCACAAATAAATATGCTGATACCTGGGTTACAATGACCATGGAATAAGAAATATATATTAACTTTTGGGTGATGAAATGTACTGTAACGTGCACTGTAATATCACATTATAACTTTTCACATGCTACAATTTTTACACTTTAAACAACAAACTTTACTCCTCTATTCAGCTCATTGTACTTTTCATCAATTTTTGAGCGGCATTTCCCAGCTCATGCTAGTGCACTAAACTTACTCTTTATAAAAAGAGTAAGTTTAGTGCAGCCAAGTGAATAACCGAGCCGAAGTGAAGTGAGCCAAACGACGTTCAGCTATTAACTTCAGCTCAACATGGCTGATTTCAGCCATACATCAGCTAAAATCAGCCTTACATTGGCTGCCTTTGGCTTCCTTTAGTCAGCTGAATAAGCAGAAGGAGTTAGACTCAGCCAATCCAACATCTGAATCGGTTGAGCCAAAGCTCCAGCAGTTCACCCGCTGCCCGTTCACCCCTATTTTTTATAGGGGGCCGAACAGCAGTGAGTGAATAGCCAAATGCCTCCAGGCGGCATTTTGCTCGGCTATTCTGCTTGCTACCTCTGGTAGCGTGCAGAATAGAAAAAAATTATACAAATGAAAAAAAAATGTTTAAAAATTATTTAAATAAATGTAAAAAAATGGAAAGTTAAAAAAGTTATGAAAATCTAAAAAAAATTAAAGAAACAAAAAAGCAGCGTGGGGTCCCCCTCCCAAACAATACCAGACCCTTTAGGTCTGGTAGGAATGTTAGGAGGGACCCCATTTAAAAAAAAAAGAAAAAAATGTGTGGGGTTCCCCCTGTAGGTAAAAAAAGTGTGTGAGGTGTTCCCCAAAGTCATACCAGGCCCTTAAGGTCTGGTAGGAATTTTATGTCAAAGTCCCACCCCCAAAAATTGCCAATCAGACCCTTGATCCAAGCACAGGCCTGGCAGGGCAGGAAGGGGGGATGATCAAGCACCCCCCCCCTTCTCCCTGCCATACCAAGCAACATGCCCTTGGCACTGGGAAGAGGGTGCTTTTCCAGGTTGCCCCCTGGAAAAGCACCTGGTCCCCATGCCGATGGGGCCATGGGCTTCTTTACCACAAGCCCTGGGGTGTTGGTTGTGGGGGTGTGGGCATCACATCAGAGTACCCCTTTAATAAAGGGGCACCCAGATGCAGCCGCCCCTTGTGAATGAGTAAGGGGTACTTGTACCCCCTACCCATTCAGTAAAAGGTATAAAGTAAAATTTTAAAAAAAAGAGGCCAGACTGTTAGAAAAAATCCTTTATTTGAAAAAAAAAAAGCAAAACAAAGGATTTTGACAGGTCCTTTATTTAAAATAATCCCAAAAATTGATCCATCGACATAATCCAGGGTCAATCATGACATCCAGCGTTGTCCACAACAACGACTCAGCAAAATAACAAAAAATTCAATATTAAATAAATAAAAAATAATTTTAAAGAAGACGCCCGCTGACCCGTCTGCACACGATGAATTCCCGCTGCAGAATGACATTCTGACAGATGTCGGCAAAATATAAACAATTGAGCGGAGCTAGTGGTGACATCTCCTTTCTCCGCGCTTCGGCTGTCACTACGGCTCAGCCAAGCCGAAGCATATGCGTTCGTCTCGGCTGAGCTGCTTGGCTTCCTTCGGCTGCCGCATGGGCTATTGTAAATAGTCCGTACAGCAGCCCTTTGGTTCGACTGAACCACGGCTCCTTAGCTATTGTCAACAACAGCAATAATACTTTTTCCTACAAGCACTTCATCATGATGTCTGTTTTACAACATGCATTTTCTAGCTACCACTGACTGTGAAAGCAAATGCTGGTTAGAAATGATTTCAAATATACATCAAGGATCACTAAGACCATTCCTTTTTTGTTGTTACTAAATAATTTTTTCTGTATTATAAGCGAATCCTCTTGTGATCATTTAGAAGCCATGCTAGCATACAGTAGATAGATGGTGGCTAGCCTTCCACTAAATACTCAACAAATGACTAAATTGTCATGTGTGCTTTAATAAAGGGTTCCAGCATAAAAGGGGAACTACCTCTTAAAAGCATTTTTTAAAAGAGCACAAAATCAATCAGTAAAATTTCCGTTCATCGCTGTGTTCTGTTGGAAGATAATTGACCTTGACATTGTTTTCTACACCTTGGTCTTCTGTGGTTGGGTAATTGTGTTTCTGGTAAGTCATGAGCTGGAAAACCTCTCAATCAATAAAGACAGAATGAGATGTGATTCTTTTCTCGCTTTTCATATGTGAGTTGAGTTAAAAAAACCCATAAAGCACAACATTCCATAATAAACATGCAATATGAATAGAAAGGAACTGCATGTGTTTTTTATTTGCCCGTTTGGAGAAAAAATAACTTTTCTCTTGTCTATGACTTGTTTTGCCATGGCTGCTTCATTATTATTATTGGTATTTATAAATCACCAACAATTTATACAGCCATTACATAGTGTATATTCATATCAGTCCCTTCCCATAAGGAGCTTCCAATCTGAGGTCCCGTCTCACATTCTTGGGTCAATTCAGACAGGAGCCAATTATCCTACCAGCATGTCTTTGGAGTGTGGGAAGAAACCAGAGCACCCAGAGGAACCCCTTGCAAGCACAGGGAGAACATGCAAAGCTATCCTTGCAGATTGTCACCTGGCCAGGATATGAACCAGGGACCCCCAGTGCTACAAGGCAGAAGCGCTAACCACTACACCACTGTGCTGCCACATGTGCCCTGTTTACTTTTTCAATGCAGACCCCCAGTGGTTTAAGAATTTAAATAAATGGGACCCTGCTTGTTTTCCAGTTGAGAAGGGCTTCCTTATATAACTTTCCAGCTGAATACTTTGAAATGTTTTATAGACCCTTTCCATATCCCTTTAATTATCAATGTGCTATAATTAGTTGTGGTCCTTCGTAGGCATGTTTAATTTAAAAAAATGTAAGGAAAAAATGTTTTTGTGCTGATTAAATAGAATAAATATTAGTAATTGTTATTCTCAATTTAAATGTAATCTTTTGCAGTTAAAACAGGAAATAATACTGCATTGCCCAATATTATCCATGAAGTTAGCGTGCAGTAATTATGAGCCTTTAATATGCTTTTGTTAAGACAGAAGAGCACCAGCACACATGAGCAGTTTTTGCTAATATTTGCTGTGATATTTTATACTGTTATTGTGGGTACTAGCAACACGGTAATCATGTGTTTTCTACAGATTATTGTAATTAGAATACTGAAAATCACAAATAAGCAAATATGAATATTGAGCTCAGTGGCTGCTTGTGCTGAATTGAACCTTTTGGAAACACAATATCCAAAGTACCGTACTAAAAAAATTATACTGTACTTTAAATACCTATAGTGGCAAGAAGTTGGTTCTAATAATAAATTATAATAAATAATGGTATAAACATATCACTTTAAATAAACAGGCAATATGCATTTCCTGGTTGTCTCCTTCAAGCCCAATTGATTCCTCTTAAATTTTTACTGGTATATGGTCAGGCTGCATATACATAATACATGTACCTCTTTTTTTATTTTTTTCATATAAGTGCAGCAAGAGTAAAAAAACTGTACTTAGTGTGTACTGTCTACCGTACTATTTTGTAATGTCATTGTTTGGTGGCTGCGTCCACTGCTTTTACGATGGGAGTTGTTTCCCTTGCTTGCTATATATGTTTTTTACTGTCTGAAAACTCGTTAAATAAATAAAGAATTTATAAAAAAAAAAAACTGTACTTAGTGTGTACTGTCTACCGTACTATTTTGTAATGTCATTGTTTGGTGGCTGCGTCCACTGCTTTTACGATGGGAGTTGTTTCCCTTGCTTGCTATATATGTTTTTTACTGTCTGAAAACTCGTTAAATAAATAAAGAATTTATAAAAAAAAAAAACTGTACTTGCACTCTGAAGTCCAACATGCTCCTCTGAACACTGCTGTAATCAACATCATTCTGCATCATTGAGAAAGTAGTGTTGTTGATTACAGCAGTGTTCTTAATGTTGTAATGCCCGAAGAGCTTGGATGCTACTTATGTGTGAAAGCAGCAGTTCAACTCAACTCTCTTAAGTGCTACCACCACATGATTTTTAACCCTTGCTGCAGCACTTATCAGATGAATAAAAAGACATATTTATTAGTGTCAAAATCTGGGTGTAAGGTAAGTGTAGTTTTTACCTTTTCTTGCTTTTTTTAACATGGGTCCACAATTTAATAATTGGACCTTGCATTTTGGTTCAAGGTTAGCTTTAATGTATTTCTAAAATCCCCTATTTAATGCCACCTTTCCTGATATAGAACACCTTGATTTCCTGTATCATACCACAGAACACAGAAGACGCATTTTCATTTATGATCTTATTAAAATTCCAGTGTTTTCCTGTATCATACCACAGAACACAGAAGACGCATTTTCATTTATGCTCTTATTAAAATTCCAGTGTTTTTACAGAGGTCTGATTTGCACCTGGTCCTGAAAGGCTCATAATTAAGGAGTGCTTTTAATCTAGGAACATCTGCTAGGCGAACTCTTAATGCAGACACTTTGCAAATGTTGGAAATTCATTGAAAACTTTTATGTAGGGTTCAGAAAAAAAAATATTCTAAAAGGTTACATACAAAAGCAAAACAGCTAACACTCACTTTATATAAATATCTACAATGAAGGCTCTGGAGATTTAGGGAGTGATTTACTAAAGGTTAGCTGGGCTAGAGAGCTTGCGGTGTGTACAACATGCAGTCAGATTAAGATAACTTTTTATTTTCTCTTTTATTTCTGCTGCCTTGCTATAAATCATTACAGGTTTGCTGTTCTAGTGTACCTTTAGTAAATCCATGCCTTTTTATAGTGAAGCTCCAGTCAAAGCATGGCATTTGTAATATAGAGATTTTGTAAAAAAAACTAATTATATAAAACAGCAAATATGACTAATGTGAAACCTCGTGCCACTACTCCAATCAAGTTAAGCAGCAGCTGAAATCTGTGTGGTCAGATATATAGTATAAAATTAATAGTAAAAGCCGCGCTGTGTGAATGAAACTGCAAAAGTGTCAGATATAGTAGATACTGACCTTGAAATAATGTGATACAATGTGTAAAAAGTGCAAAACAAATAAGAAACGCATGTATATACCATGCACCTCAGTGAAAATAATAAATGTTTAAAAAATGTCCATGATCCTCGATCTTCAATAGTCCATTATGAAAATATAAGATAAAACATTGGATGTAAAATAATCGCAGTCTCCTGTGACCATCAACAGAGAAATCTTCAGGAATGCACCTCACCTTTAGCAGAGACCCACCAGGGTCTGTATGTGCTGTTCCTCTAATTCAAACCTGGTAGAGGAAGCACCTGATGCCGAACACCTCCAAGTGATTTCCTCCTCTCAGGTACAGACTCTCTTGCAGTCTCAGAAGTTGAAAGCAGACAATTCATTCAAATGGCCCATGCATCAAAATAAAAAGTGGAGACTCGTAGTGCAGATGGCTTTAAAAGGATATTAACCTATATTTAAAAAGGGTACTACTCACATATCATAGATAAAAATAAGGTTTTTAGTAAGCAGCCACAGACACTGTGTGCAATCGTTCAGCTCCTCTACTCCACCCTACGTACGTTACGTCAAAGGGCATGGCTTCATCAGGGGTGAGTTCAAGGTCAGTATCTACTATATCTGACACTTTTGCAGTTTCATTCACACAGCATGGCTTTTACTAATAATTGTATACTATATAAAACAGCAGCTTATAAAATAAATTATAAAGAAAACATTTAAACAAAATTAACCAATAACCATGATAGGTTTTATTTGTTCTGAATACATACAACAATTTAAGACTGCAATAATCTGTTAAGTTTAAATTTACAGTTAGTGAAACTAGGACCAAGAGTATGTTATTTCATAACATCTTAAATATATATCATTTTGAAGTCTACAGTTTAAACGTTCATCCATCTTCATGCCGTATACAAGAGACCTCCGCCTAACAGAGAAGAGTCCCTAGAAACTATGTTTAAACTGTATGGCCTAAACCATGCTACTAATGATTAGATGGCTAGTAGACATTGAACAGCCCAATCCTTTTTTTCCACAGCTGCTATCTAGCACTGCAGCCGTGTGATCCTTGTGAAGTTCATACTTTGATATCATATCAGGTTCTCTACATGAAGACAGCTGTGTGGCTCAAGCCCAAGGCAATGTAGACACAATAAGTTTGCCTTTGGTACTTGATCACGAGTGGTGCAACTAATCCTTAGATAAGCAACTGTTAGATGGATATGTGAGTTAGTCAGTGTCTGTTCTAGATATATCACAGCCTTCTGAAAGGTAGGTGAGAAAATAGACTGACAGAGTTTCCATCAGCGCACTTACAGGGAATAGTTTTTATTATAACCTCATTAATGCAAGTTACTATTAAATATATATTTATACTTACTATGTATTAAATATTTACATTTAATTACATAGGTCATATACAGTATATTTTCTTGTAAGAGATACTGTAGATGAAAAAACATCTTGTTAAATAGTGTAGGACAGAACTCTCCTATTACTACGGGTATTAGATTAATGTAAAAGTGCAGACAGCTCTGTGAATGGTGAAAACAATATTTAGGCCCCATTCACACCTGCGATTAGGGTTAACTGCAAATTCTGGCTGCAAGAATCTGTGTATTCCTGCAGTCAGAATGACAGATGTGTGCGAGTAGCTGCTGCCACTCAGACTGCACAAAACAATGACAAAGTGGACAATGGAGGATGCAGCTGTTCCTGGCTGTTTGGATATAAATGGAGACCACAGATTACCTGCCGCTAGGGACAGATGATTGTCCCTGGACACAGACAGACTGCACCATCTATTCCTAACAGATTCTTGAAACTGGAATTCTGAAACTGTCTTAATCAGAAGTGTGAATGGGGTCATATTCCACTAGAGGTAGAACCTGCAAAGAAAAACTTCCAGGTAAACTTCAGAATAATGATTCAAAATAAGTACTGATATATACTATATATAAAATTAAATACATAAATGGGCACTGTTTTATCTGTCACATGATTAGCAATTCCATATAGCCAGCCGTGCGATCCAACCACCTCTGCCAAACAGCATATCCAGTAGTTCCACCACTACAGCAGGGCCAAGATACCACCCCAGATTGGTGATTGGACAAGGAGGGTGAAGCAGCATATGCATAAAGTCATCCCTGCTCACTCTTCTCTCTTTTTTGTCATCATATGCCTTGTCAGCACATGTGCATTCAGCAGAGCCAGACTTGTTCTTGTGGAGTCCATCACTCTCACAGTTTTAGGTATTTTTACTAGTTACACTTGCATTTGAAAATATACAGTTTATGTTTTTTTAGTGAATACTAGGGATGCACCTATACCAGTATCAGTATTGGTGCTGATACCGAGTATTTGGGTGAGTACTTCTACTCACCCAAATGCTTCGATACCTTCCCCAATACCGGAACTTCCAGTCAGAGGAAGATTTCCTCTGACCGGCAGTGGCATAGGGGAACATTGAACCGGCTTCCGGAGCAATCAGCATTGAGTCGGCCGAACAACCGAACAGCTGGCTCGATGCTGAATGGCTGGCAAGCATGTTATCCAGGAAATCAGCATGGAGCCACCTTCCCAACCAATCAGGAACCCGGGAGGTGGGTCATTACCCACCGCCTAACTTCCTGATGGCCTGGGAAGGCGGCTCCATGCCAGTGGAAACACCGGTATCGGTACTCTGTATTGGCGAGTACCGAAAGCAAAATATTGGTAATCGCACTCGATACAGAAAACCGGTATCTGTGCATCCCTAGTAAATACATAACTGCTTTGGTCAGTTTATTTTTGGGGGCTTGACTTTAAACATTTGGCTGTACCTTAGTTTTCATGTAGTAACAGAAAGTATATCATTATACATAGCAGGCACTGCATGAAAACAAAACACTGATTAGTTTTACATATTCGTGATCTGTTTATTTAACTTCAACATTATAAGCTGAGTTCATTATATAACACAGAAAAAAAGAGATACAAATTGTAGAACAGTAACCTGGGTCATCCCTATAATGAGGCAGCCTTAGGCAGTCACCTCAGATGGCATCTCATTAGTGGGGCAGCAGGTGGGGGGGGGGTCAGAGGAGTGGCCACAGTGTCCCAGGTTGCTAAGAGCTCTGTACGGCTTACTGCCCAGCGCACTGATGTCTTTAGTTGCCAGGCAGCTGAGCAGGATGCTCTTGTTGGCATCCTGCTGAGCTCCTGGCAACAAGTGACATCATGAGCTGGGTGGACGAGACAGAGAGCCACTGACAGCACGTCTCTAATACAGCTGCCCGTTCCACTGCAAACAAAAAAATATACAGTATTTATTTTTCATGGGAAGCCATTCCACAATGAATCCATATCCAGTTATTTGGATATTTATTATTTTTGCATGATCTACCACATACATAAATAATTTTATTTACGTTAATGACTACAAAAGTTTTTAGTTTTTTTATCTTTTATGGGCATTGAGGGCACAAGCAGGCACAAAAATCCTCATTGACAAGGTGACAAATGTGCAATTAATGTATCTGGGGGAAAATTAAGAAAGCAGGCCCTCTGTAGTTCATTATAAGAACAGTTAGATACCTTGAATTATAATATAGTCTTTGCATAGCCACTAATAAAACATGTGCTATTATAGTTCATGCTCATAGCTGTCAGGAATGTTGCTGATATGTACAGTCAGAGGAGAAAGGTACTGACAAGGTATTATTTCATGATTGCAAAATAGGAGATGTCAAGAGATTGGCACTTGTTAAAAATAGTTTTCTACAAGCCAAAATACTGCATGCAGAACATGATACAAGACCTATGGTCAGGCAAGACTACCTCGTAGAAGACAAAACTGTACCTGCATTTTTTTCCATTGCGTTATTTTTGTCTAAATCTACAGACTATAACCTCCAAAAGACTTGCGACAGTAGTGTAACTAAGATGAGAGCTGTCATATCATCACAGCAGGTGGTATACCACCCACCTGTAGCAGAGAATCAACTAACAGTGGGTTCCTGTCTTAATCACCACTATGAAAGAAAGAATAACTTTAACCATGGTGACGGAAATATAATTATCAAAAAAAGATGTGACACTACATCCAATACAAACATATAATGATGTTCCTCGGAAATTACACAGCTCAGATTACTGTAACTATTTGTGTTAAAGTCTAGAAAGCATAGGTGTTTTACTGCGTATTGTTAAACCGAACATGCTTGCTCATTCTCCCACAAAAGAGCCTCTTCCCCAGAGAAGCCTGTACACTCTAACTCTATGAAAAGGATTTATAATAAGACCTTATTTTCTCTGTTTCAGAAGCTCAAATGATAACTGTACAGAATGAGCATAAAAAAGGGTAAAAAAAATAAAAAAATAAAGGAAAGGAAACATTTAAACTCATTGTATGTTGGATAAACTGGGACATTCAATCTGGATGGAGGTGTTAAAGAGGAAATAAAGAGCTTAAAAGAATCCCTTTGAAATATGAGTGCAAATGTTTTCAAAAATAGCTATTTTTTATGCTGCGTTTTTTGTTAGGTGTTTTGAAGTCAATTTGCATTTATAGAAAAATAGAATAAAACTGCCAGCAAACAAAATCTGAGAAAACAGACATTTGTTTCCCTTTTGCTAAAGACTTGTATGTGAATTAATGAAGAAAAACATAAAGAGGTTCACAAGGCTTTATAAAAAAATTAATAAAAAAAGTATGCATATTTTAAAAAAGCACATAACTGCAACACAGAGAGCATCGTATATAATTTTCTATGAAATGAAAAACTAATTCAAAGACTTTAGGGTGTCTTTTTCTTTCTTTGGCTCAGATATGTATTTTTCTCTTTTGTACATTTGCAGTAACACTTGAATATACTGTTATATTTTTTTTCTTTCCCCACGCAATATTTTAAATTTAAAATGCATGAAATCATTGTGAAGCCCATTTTCCAAAGTTATTAACTGGTATGGTAGTTAGAAAAATACATAAGTGTGAAGAAAGAAATTAGTGACCTACTTATAGTGGTGTAGCATGGGCTTTTAGGACTATGGTCTATTTTTATTGTTTTTGTTAAATTTGTTTTTTTCTTTCAATATGCATGTGTTTTTTCAGACCTAGCCTTTTTTGGCCATAGTTCTCTTCAGTGTCACAGGAGGACATATACTAAAGTTCTTTGGTGACCCAAAACTGAGTGTATAGTGGGCCATTGCCCACTATATACTGAGAGCTCAGAGCTGCGCCACAGCCAGGATGGATCCCGACAATACTTTTGAAATCCACCTCACTGGCTGATTGAAAGTTGACAGTTGATTGACTCTCTAGAGGCAGAGCCAGATGTGCCCGCCCCCTTCCTCATCTGTTCCTCCAGTCAGCCCTTTAGAAACAAAGAGGGGAGGGGGGAATCCCAGCAGAGAGAGGTGACTGACAGTCACTGCTCTCTGCACAGGGAGGATCAGGAACTCAGTGAAATACATATGCAGCCGAGTGAATAACCGAACCGAAGTGAAGTGAGCCGAACGCTGTTCGGCTATTCACTTCAGGCTTGTACAGATGATTTCAGCCGTACACCGACTAAAATCAGCCTTACATCGGGTTGCTTCGGCTGGCTTCGGGTCGGCCAAACATGCTCAGCATGTTCGGCCGACCCGAAGTGCAGAAGGAGTTTGACTCATCTGGATCGGCTGAGCCGAACCTCCGGCAGGCTACTCACTTCTGTTCGGCCTATTCTCATAGATGCCGAACAGCAGTGAGTGAATAGCCGAATGCCGCAGAGTGGCACCGAGCAGAATAGAAAAACAGTTAAAAAGTAGAAAAAATAAAATAGAAAACGATTGGGCGGAGCTAGCAGTGGCAGCTAGCTGCGTCCAACTGTTTTCTATTGCCCGGGACCAGCTGTCATTACAATGAGAGCTTGTCAGGGCCGGCGGTGATATAAAAAAAAAAGGCGACTCTGCTAAGCTCTCATCCTAATGATGGAACAGTTACCCTGTAAACAGGGACGATGATCAGTCATTACACTGACAACCCGGCGGTTCTGCTGCCGTCAGAATAAAAAAATTAAATTAAAACAAATCAGCATAGGAATGCATAGCTAGATTCCTATTGGCTATTTCAATTTGCAATATCCAATAGCAAGCTGGCTATTGCACCCGCCCTCTGCTGCTGTCAATCACTAGAAGGGGACCTGGTGGAGAACTTCAGGTCCCCTCTGCTGATTGACAGCAGCAGTGGGCGGGTGCAATAGCTAGTTTGCTATTGGCTATTGCAAATTGAAATAGTCAATAAGAATGTAGCTATGCATTCCTATGCTGTTTTTTTTTTATTATCCTGACGGCAGCCGGCGGCTCCGATGTCAGAAGGAAAAAGAAAGACAACAGAGCAGGGAAAGGTTTACTCTGCTCTATCGAGCAGAGTAAAACTTTCCAGGAGAAAGTGTTTCTCCCAGCTGTCAGTAGCAGGCTGTCGGCCAACTTCGACTTTCACCTGGGCTCAGTCGAGCCGAAGCATATGCCTTTGGTTTGACTGAGCCCCTCGGCCAACTTTCTGAGCTTTACGGGCTATAGTGAATAGCCCGTACAGTAGCCCTTCAGTTCTACTGGAATCAATAGTAAGAAATTAACATTTAAGGTAGACCTGTGCCCAGCCTACAGGCCATACTTACAAGCTTTAAAAAGAGCCCTCTGTAACTCCAGGCACCGTGGTAGAAATGCACCCTTAAAGAATAAGTACATTTTTAGAAAAGGTGCACTTATTATTTTTGTCTTCCTTTCCCTTGACCCAACAGATCACACCCTCTTGACTGATGAATACTTACTGAAATCTGATGCCTGCTGCCTCCTGTATTTGTTGACATTCCATTCCACATCCCTTTTTCTCCTGGCCACACCAGCACAGCCCCATAGATGTCTCCCAGCCACACGATGGAGATAGATGAGCCTCATAGAAGTCTATAAGGCTCTGTCTAAAGTGTACTTTGGTATATATAT
>NW_017307738.1:375812-409911 GCF_000935625.1 Nanorana parkeri
TATATATTATATCATATAAATATATGAGCAGTTAACCCTTGCACTGCAGGGGAAGCCCCACTGCAAAAGTAAATTTTTGTATTTGCTAGATTTCCTCTTTAGCCTCCAATTACACCTAGGTGAGAGCATTTAACTGTGTTTTTGCACGTTTCTGTCTAGCGTCTTTGTGCGTTTTTGCACATTTCTATCTGCATCTATGCACATTTGTCAAATGTTTTGAGGTGTTTTCTATATTTATTTAGAAAACACCTCAATGTCTTTTCAGCTGGTTAATTATGCTTGTGCAACAAAACATGCAAAAAAAGCATAAAACCCGTGTGCCGCATATTTATATGTGTCTCCATTTAAGTCTATTGGACCAAAAGCTCATAGATATGCAGAAGACTAGCTTATGTACTTTTTCCAATGACTGTAGACCATTTTTCTACAGGTGACAGAACGCTCAGTGGTGATCAGGGGCAATAGAAAACAATGGAATTCCTTGTGTTCAGCGTTTTGTCCAAGCTTTGAGCTAATAAAATGAATGAATGGGAGTAAGAGTTCATAAAAGATGCAGTGAAGTTGTCAAAGTGGGTGTCAGCACTTTCCTCTCTCCCCTCTTCCAAGAGGAAACCTGTGTGCCTCCTCTGTGTTTACATTTGTTTTTAATGATCTACTGAATAAAAATGAAGGCAAAAGTGTTTTCCTCAGAAGTATTCCCCATTACTTGCAGCTGCAGCGGTAAGTGATAATTTGTTTTAAAGCATTTTTGATGCCTGCTAGGAATATAGTAATAGTTGAATATCCACGGCCTGGTCACTGTTCTACTTTAATCACTTTGCACACTATTGAATGTATCTACTTTTTTTAATTCAGCTTTAATGTGACTTTTGATGATTAATGAGAACTCTGCCATCATCCATAGTTATTTGAGGGTGGGGGGGGATTGCTGGCTGCAAGTAGTAAATAACAAATGTTCACATGCACTATTTTATATTTACATGATATCTTTATAATTTTTTAGCACTGAACATAATAAAGAAAATAGATTCCCTGTAATAGATTCCATATAAGCATACACAAGTAACATAATAAGAAGCTGTTCCAGCTTCCCAACACTTGCGGTGATACAAATAAAACTGTTGTAACTGAAACAGCAATTTGATATCACAAAACAACACTCCACGTTAAATCCTGATGTGCGAAAAGAAGTCAAACTTCTTTCAAACTTGTCATACTCACTTTGTCTGTAAGAATAACAAAGGAAGGCTTCTGGTTCTAAGTTGTTTGAATGCATCCTATGCGAAACAGTAAACACTGCAAAACTCAAATGCTATAGTAACAACAAAATCTCAGCATAGTTAAACTTGTTAACATTCACAATTAAAAGATTTCAAATGTAACAGTTTTTTTCAGTAAAGTGGGAAAGAGTGTATGAGGTGCAGTAACCTACAACCATCAGAATGTATCTGCCTAAACTGGCTTTAGTAAGCAGAAACCTTAGCGCTAAAACACACTTTTACTTGTGTTAGCGAATTGCGCTAATTCACTAAGGTGGCCAGGCTACGATGCACATGTGTTGCAGTGTGCTGCATGCACGGTAATGCACTACCTTTCATGGTGTTGTGCTGCTTTGCCAAAAATGGTCCATGTCTTTTTTTTTGCATTAGCACTTTTACACAATATTGCAAATTTACAGAGGTCAACAATATTGTGTATAGTATTGTTCAATGAAAATAAAAATATAATATTTCAAACAGCAACTTGGATGGATTCAAGTACACTTTTTATTAATATTTAATTTTAAATAGCGTATATTTTTTAGACTAATACATATTTATGAAGCTCTCCAAAATAAGTTCTACAATGAGATAATAACATTGAAATAGTCAGTAATCAAGTGTTTTAAAGCTGAACTCATGCATATATTTAAAAAAAGCAAAATTACATGTAGTTATTTATTTATTCTATAAAACTGAATGCATTTTTAAAGTACCATGTGAGTATATTAATCTCTCTTGATATTACCGGTAGCTCCTTGTTATCCACTTTACAGTAGCATTCACACCAATCAGATTCTGCTACATGCACATTACCTGATAGAGAACATAAACGTGATGGTCTCCTCAGCTTGCTTCTGCTCCTTCATTATCCAATCACAGGCTGGGGGAGGGAGGTGACAAAGATGTAATGCTTAGGTTGCTTAGCTAGCAGAAAAGGGAGGTCTGGCTGGGCCAATTACATTTCAGAACTAGCTTGACAACATTACAAATCATTTTGCAAGTAAAACAACTTGCATATACTGTATGTACTTTAATTGTGCATTTAACTGTTTGTCTGGAGTTCAGCTAACAATCTGTAGCACAACCAGTTTTCAATTTTTTTTGTTGTAAACTAATGTTCAGACTGTAAATAGTTAATTTAATTACTGCAGCATTGTTAATATAATTAGGTGTCTTAATTTTGCAGCCTGTGTGGAGCATTTGCGGGGATAATCCCCTGTTTTTGCACTGTGCTCTCTCATTAGAATGACAGGATGGAGAGGCGTGGTCTGTAGTGGGAAGACTCACAGGTTATAATGGCCTATACAACACAAACCCAACCTCCCTGTCTATTTCATAATAGCAGGCACCCATTCCTATGAGAAGATACATTGCACCAGTAGAGTAGCATTGATGGAATTTGTGATGTTGTTTGTCATCAACCACTAGCCTCAACCTTCTGCCATTTACATAATATCATGTGGTGATGCAGTGATGTTCAGTAACCTGTAGACTTTATCACAAATAGATGTCTAATCACAGACCTTCATTGATCGTTGTGTTTGAAAGAAACTCCTGAACTGTTCAGCTTTGCTTTGTCTAAGACAGCTCCTGTCTAGGAAACGCATCGAAGCCTAGAATGAGTATGTCATGTTTGTCATTTTTAAGACTACGCTTTCAATTGTGAAGCAAGAAAAGTGAGCGGATACCCCAAGTGAGTAAAAATGAAATATACTCACTAAAATTACTTTTTTCTTGTTTCGCAGTTACCTGGATTTAAAATGTCTGTGTGGCCTTTTTTCTTTTTCAAAGAATCAGCACAATATAGAGCTAAATATTGAAGAATTTATATTTTTTCTCTCTCTCTCTCTCTCTCTCTCTCTCTCTCTCTCTCTCTCTCTCTCTCTCCCTCCCTCCCTCATGCACCAAGCATTTCCTTCTTTCTAGAAATGGCATTTTGCTACAAGCAACATGACGCTCAGATGTGAACATGGTCATAGAAAGGAATGGCAATTTTTGTTGTGCTTTTTTAGTGGGGGGTTTTTTAGCAGAAAAAGTGCTTCAAAATGCTCAGTATGAATGAGGGCTTAGGAACAGCAGCACGCTTATAGGCTCATCCTTTTGCACTCTCCTCCTATCAGCATCTTCCTTTACATTTCATCTGCTTGCTACACACCTAACTGGCTCTTGGTGCTGCCTCTCTCTCCAACAATGCTGCTGCAAGGGAGATTTATATGTCAAAATCAGGAACCTAAATTGCATTTAAATATATTTTTTATTATTTTTGAATTGGTTAGAAATACATTTATTGATGTATTTATAACTACCTTCAGTTCAGATTTCAGTTTCGAAAGGAGAATCTCTGTTAAAATAAAGGATGAGAAAATGTAACCACAACAAAAGATGTCAGTTATTACATGACAGTGTGTTTTCACTGGTGTCTTTGAGGATTGATTGCAGATTACCTGTCAGAGCAGACAGGAAGTGATTATTACAATGAAAGCGATTATCTCTATTAGTAATATCTTTTACATGGTTTCATGGAACTCTGACTAGACAAATATGATGACACTCACTTCCAGGTCTGTCTCATGGGTATGCCCTTAGCAATGTAATGGTGCCTGTTCATGTTGCAACAAGCACACAGAGCTCCTTCAGGGGAAGCTATGTAAAGGTGAGGCTCCTGTAAGAACATGTTGAAATGTATAGAATAGGGAACATTTCTCAAGGGCAAAATGAGAGCAGATGGCAACCTTTTCACAGCCAACATGCTTCTCTGTAAATCCTACCTGAGGTGTGTGACTGAGAAATCTCACATATGCCAATATGGAATGAAAGATATGATTTTCGCTGAAATGCGTAACATGGCAGTGACTCGTGAAGAGCAGTTCAGTCATGTTGTTGCATGTCATTCAGGCAGCTCAAAATGTGTTTATCCAGTGGGACAAATCCTGTGTTTTAAAGCAGATCTATGCTCAAATTTCGAGTAAGCTTCAATTTAAAATTCAGGAAAACAACTAAAGAAATGTAAAGGAAATTAAATCAGTGTTATGGCAAAAACTGGAAGCTGAGATAACTCCCACATGGCACTGATCATGTGGTCTCTGATTAAGGGGAGGTCCACTGGCTGGTAAAAGCTGATGGCTGCTCAGCTCTGTCATAAAGAATAGCAAAACCCACCAACAAACATTTTTTTTATATATATAATAAGAAATGTATATATATATAAGTCCTTTCACACAGATATTCCAATTAGGTCTGCCTGTCAGTTAAGGCGGACCTGATTAGAAGGCCAGTGTTAGTCTATGGGCAGCCAGATCTAAACGGACATGCATCCGATTACATCCAAGTACCCCCAACTCTGGCCAGGTCCCGAAAAACAGAATAGAGTTTGTGGCAGACCGTGGATAATCTGTTGTGAACAGACACATGTCTATTTACATCCAACTCACAATAAACAAACATGGGTCTGGTAATTTTATTTTTTTTCTATTGCAAGATGGAGGAAAATACCGGATAAACACGGATGTCACCACGGTGACACAGATGTCACGACAGTGACATCCATTCCAAACTGCTCCAATAAGCATGGGATCTGTACATCCCCATCCTCCATGTAGTGGAAAGAACAAAGGCAGATATGTTTGAAGTCCAGCCACAGAAAGGGCATTAATCACAGGATTACCAGGTATAAATAAAGGAAGAAAAACTTGAAAAAAAGAGAACTAATGGAGCCACCTAATCTAAGGACTAGTAAGCTGTACAATATTCAATATATGTTTTGGGGTTTAGATATGCTTTACGTCTAGTACCAAACTCCTCTAGCAGAGACCACATGACCAATGCCTCAGCAGTGGGCAAATGACCAACCATTGAACTGAACATAGATTTTAGCAATGTCACCAAAAGGTTTATTTGCATTTTTCTACATGTTAACAAATCTAAAGCCCAATCCTAATGTTCAATTAATAGTGAGCTATTATTTTTATTATAGTTATTATTATTATTATAATTATTAAACTTATTTATATACCACCAACAATTTACACAGTGCTTTACATACTGCACATTCACATCAGTTCCTGCCCTGCATGCACTTTAAGCAAGACAGCGTGGGGAAGCAACCTCCCCTATATAGATGATGAACTGAAGATAATGTTGATATTTCATCAATAAAATAATTTAAGAATGTATGCAAGCTCAGCTTTAATGATTAAAAGAATCAAAGACATATAAAAGATGCATAATCTCAGCATCTACTCTATTACAGACTGACCATTTAACAAAGTAACCACAATCATCCAAAGCACTAGATGGGTAAACCGTAAACATGATGACCAGAGAAGTAGATTTAGAATATACTAGACTTGTTGCCTCTACAACAAGAAGTGTTATTAGGGTAATTGTTAGTTTCCACTACTTGTAACATCATCTGCAGAACCTATTAGTGGACTGTTCAACTGATTATTTTCTCTGCAGATTGGGGTAAGGCATGTTTCTTGCTGGCTAGCACATTCATTCCTATCAATTGCTTTTACACATATTTACAGGGAAATGAAATAATTGCTGCATGCAGTCCATTAGTGTTCATGGCAACAACAGTTCATTTGAATTCAGGTTATATCGTAATGTTTGTTGCCTCTTTATCACAAGGGCTTACTCTGAATGTGATTTTGGTCATTTTACTACTGCTTTTATTTTTTTAGTAACAAAATGGTTACAATAACTATTTAAAGGGAGTTTCTTTTAGATATCTGTTTTAAAGCCTCTAACATCAATGTTAGTTGTTTTATACGTTAGTATTCAGACTGCTGCTCTCTCATACCAAATAGGGAGCCCTAAATAATCTCTTTATAGTCTCTTTGCTATTAAAGACATTTTTATTAACCCTTTCAGAGGGGCTACCCCTGCACTGCTAGGGTTAAGTGCTCATTTGTGTCTAGCGAAAAAATAACAAAAATATACAGTATACTCGCCCGAAGCTTTGAGCCAGCCAGCTGCCACATCTCTCCCTCCAGCCTGTCAGCATTGAAATCTTCCTTGGCATCCGCATGTCTATACACAGTGTATAGGCATGATGATTTAGGTGACCTTGGACCACTGCAGAGGAGGGGAAGAGACACAAGAAGGACTGGTCTAAGAAGAAGCCAGCTCGGAGCTTTGGGTGAATATAACTTTCTTATTTTAAATTAGACACAAACGAGCACTTAATCTTTGCAGTGCAGGGGTAGCCCCACTGCAAGGGTCAAGTAAAACAATTCCTGGAGTTCTTCTTTAAAGTCCACCATCCTGAAGGCAACTAGAATATATGTGTTACTGGTTATTTTATTATTTTAGCCTTGCACGTTCTTTTTAGTTGATTTAAATAGATTATTGTCAGGAAAACTGGTAAGAGTAAACAGAATGGTTCACTACAGAGGTAAGCAGGCTAGTAAAATAGAAACAATCAGCATGTAGGGGATACAAAGAAACTGAAAGTGTAGCTGACAGAGTATTGTTTAAACAGAGAAAAGGAATCCAAACATATTGCAAAAGCACAGAGAGTGGAGGATGTGGCTAAATCAATTAAGAATGGGTACAAAACCTTTTTTAGGTATATTAGTGAGAGTAGAAAAAGTATTACTTTTCTCTACTATGGGATCACATCAATGAAAACTGGGTGCAATACTTACTGTATATTGAGGGAGACCTGGCTGTAGCAAACCATTTAATCAATTAATTCTGTTCAGTCTTCTCAGAAGTCATATTGGTACTAGCGGTAAAGGTTCAGTTTTAGGGTTTCTGGAGACAGAAGTAGCAGAAGACCTGGCTTGCTTAAAGCTTAATAAAGAAATGGGTCCTGATTGTATTCATCCTAGAGTTCTAAGAGTACTTTGAGGTGTAGTTGTTGGACCATTAACTGATTTTTTTAATCAATCTCTTCTAATCAGAGAAATTCTGCATGACTGGTGTACAACTAATATGGTAGCTATCTACAAGAAGGGTAGTAAGGAAGAAGCTGTTAGCTACAGACTAGTGAGTTTAACATCTGTAGTAGTAAAATCATTGGAATCACTCAATCTATAATTATTCAAAAACACACAGCTTGCTGGACTTAAAGCAGTATTACTTTACTGAGGGCAGATAATGTCATACTAATCTGTTTACATTTTTGACTACTGTATAGCACAAATGTTTTGGATCATGCTGGTGCTGTAGTCTATCTTTATTTCAGGAAAGCATTTGATACGGTTTTATAATGGTATCATAAAATTTGTACAAACAAGGGTTTAACCCTGGGGTGGTTCAGTAGATATGCAGATGACTAAAGGATAGATATCACAACTGTTGTTGTAAATTGAATTAATTCAGAAGAGAGATTGGTCACTATGTTCCACAAGGCTCTGTACTTGGGGCTGTTCTATTTATTATGTTGTAGGTGACATAACTGAAGGTTTGGTGGGCAAGGTTTGTCTTTGTGAGGACACAAAGATGTGCAATAGGGTTGAAGTAAGTATTTGTAATATGAAACATGGAGGAGAACGCTGTGAGCTGCGATGTCACAGGGCCGGTTGGCCTCCTGTGACAGATCCGGATAGAGACCGTGTTGGGGCAGAGACAGCTTGAGGCCGAGTTGTCACCACCTGATGGAGAGCGGGTTACATAGTTACATAGTTACATAGTATTTAGTTACATAGCATTTGAGGTTGAATAAAGACGTAAGTTCATCAAGTCCAACCTATTGCGTGTGTGCATTTATGTTTGAGCAGGTGTGTGCGTGTGTATGAGTCCATATGTGATCTTGTTCTTAGGCGTACCTGTACCACTGTATGTTATGCTCTCCGAGGAACTCGTCCAAGAGTTAACTGGAAAGTGAGCTGAATTGCAGAAATTTTCCAAATCAGTTATGTTGTCCTAGATTGTTCACTTCTCCTGCCTTCTCCAAATTCTTCACCCTTTTGTGAATAACCCTTTCAGCATAGAGGCATCCTGTTCATTTAAAACAGGAGCTGCAGAAAAAGAGATTGAGGACTCTGTGTCCTCAATCTCTTTTTCTATTTTAGACCCCTGATATTTCCCAGAGCCCCCAACAGTAAAGTTTAAAAAATTTTTTTTTATTAAATAATAAACAAATAAAAATATAAAAAATACAAAGTTTAGAAAAATAAAATAATGTTTGTCATGGTTTCGACCTGACAATGTTTTTTATTTTTGGTTTCAGCTTCATTTAAAATTTTTTATTTCAGCGCACCTCTACTTTAAACACATTAGGGTGCAAATAAGGTTCAGGTGGGCAGAATTTTATATATGCAGCTTATTTCAAAAACACAGAAGATATGGTCTTAAGTTAGCGGGGGGAAAGTATTTTTTACTAGTTGATGCTTGGAACAGACTTCCAGAAGAGGTAGTGAGTCAGTCAACAGTAAGTGAATTTATACGTGCTTGGCACAAACATAGATCTAAACTCTAAGCTTAAAAGAGAAAAAAGAAAAAATCAAATAGGGGCAGACTCAATAGACCATTTGATCTTTCTCTACCATCACTTGTAATGACTGTCAATTTTTAAGTGCAGTAGCCCATAATAACCTGTCAGAATGTCCTGCTAAAGTCAGGTCAGTGGGTAATAGTTTTCAATCAACTGCAATTCAGTAATAATTATAACTATTTATTCAACAAGGTCATATGTAGCAGTTAATGTTCAACTTCACATTTTTTCTCTATAAGTGTTTGCTTTGCACTATTTTTTTTCAATGATTTTCTTTTATTTATTTGTTATTGTTCTTTAATATATAGGGACCTTCAAGACATAACCACTGACTTTGGCTGCCATGGGTAATACACAGGTATTATATGCATGACTTTGCATGACTTTGTTCTGCCATTGATTGGCATAACAACACACATATACAGTACACCATGACACACATACATGTTAATGTACCGCAACCTGGGTTGCGGTGCATTAACAGCCCATTCAAAATATATATGCTGTCTTAATGCAATGCACATTAGCACATGTTTCAGCCACAACAAAGTCAGTCCAGCCCAAAAGCTGCTCATACACCATAAGATTTATCTCGTTCAGCTCTGCAGGCAGAATGAGAAAAATCAATCAGTTCCAACTCCTCTAAAGAATATTGATGGAAATTCTTCCCTGTCGGATATTGTATTCTGATACCCACTGCTGTCAGAATACCCAAACAGTGTCTGCAGCTGATTGGATCTTTGGATTGGCTCCTTTGACAAAAGTTGATTGAAAAAGCAACTTTTTTCAAGCTGGGTGGTATTGGAAGGGTCACCCACAGATTGCATTTTGTACTATTTAGCAGGAATCAAATGAAATTTGATGCATGGACGGCCAGCTTAACTGTTTTCAGTTTAACCATTAATTACAAATAGTGATATATTAACAAATCCTATATGCGTGGTAAATATTAGGACAGTGGTGTCGGAGAAAAAATATTGTTTTATCACCTCTAAATAGTAAACATCAAATATAATTACCAAAATGAAGTGGTATTAATTGAATTATTAGTTTCTTTATTGTTTGAAGGCATCTTAATTATAGATGATTAAAAACCATGTGTTTGGTAATATTTTACACATCTGCTGGAGCTTTTGGTACTGATAAAAGCTGATAATTAATTATATTATGGTTGGGGTATAGGTGTGAATTGCTCACATACATGATTTTATGATAGTAAAATAAAACATTTTACAAGGTTACAAACTAAAAGAGGAAGCAATAGTTGAAAAATAAGGGGATTCCTGTTGTTGGGTTAGGAACTCTGTGCATTAAGCATACATGCCTTCCTGAAAAAATGTCTCTAAAGTGCATTTACCAGCTTGGTGATGATAAGAAGTGTCTAATGGCATGAGGAAGAGAGAAATGCATTTGGGTGTCTTTTAAAATGAATGGCACTGCAACACATTAACTTCATTAACATGAATGGCAGTAATGCACCCGGTAATGCATGTAATACACTAAGGGAATGCACCAGCCTTTTGTATGGGCTGCCTTAATGCAATGTACAGTATGTTAATGCATGCCATACCATACCATAACACACGCTTTGCTGCACCACAAAGAAGTAAATAGGCCCTAGATATGTGAGAGGATATATATGTGAGAAGTGGTGACCAAGCAGGAAGAAAGTAGAGGTCTGAGTAAAGGAAAGGTTGGGTATATACAAGGAGCCTAAAGACATTCAGGAAAGTTTAGGTGCTAAATTGTTAAGGAATTTGTGAAGAACTAGGCCTTTATAAGTGCACCCTGAAGACAATGAAGGCCAAAGCAACTGGCGCAATAGTAGAAATGGAGCATATAGGAAGCCATACAAGAAGTCAGAGAGGGTTCAGCCCACCAGGCTCCACCTATAGCTAAAATAAAACTTTTTGGTGGGCTAACCTCTTATTGAATGTAGTTTCTGATTTATGCCCAGCTTTCCAGTATGCTTTTTATTCTTCCCACCCCATTTCACCAACTAAACTACTGCCCAACTGAGACTTAAAAAAATGGAAATCAAAATCTAAAAACCAACTCTACTTTTTTTTACAACCACCTACTGTCTCACACTTTGATGGCTCACATAACTCTATTTAAATGTGGACTGGATTGCTTGTTTTATTAGAAAATAAATATGCAGCTATAACAATTAGAATTTACCTGGAAAGCTCCATCCAAGGAATTAAGCCTACAACCACAGATGGAATGAAGAATTATTCTTGTTCCACTATCAAGATAAAATATTCTCTCCAAAGTTTTGTTTTGCCCTCTTCTTGATAAACAGTATTAAATTGGATTTATATTTAGCATATGCTGTACTTTAAGTAATTGGGCCTTTATTGACGCTTTCTTGCATTATTAGAGTAAAAAAAATATGAAGTCAAAAATGTGCTTACACTGTGTTATACAAATAATTCAGTATATAGTTCTTTTTAATAGCTAGCGCCTTTATATATATATAATTTTTTTTCTTAAAGTTCTGTATCTTTTACATTATGTATATAATAACTATGACTCATAAGATGCTACTTACTGCTAAATGTGACCTAATTACATGTATTTTTAAGCTTGGTAAAAAAATGTGATTTTCAATATAGTTGCCATTGGAGTTGTATTCCAAAGAGGGTGCCTTGTCTAGTCATCCGTCCTTATTCTTATTTTAGCATTGTGGTGTCTTTTCTATACGTTTAAGATTCTCAATCTGTAATGCATCACCCTATAAATGTGTTTTTTCACAGCATACCGGAAGGGCGTCAAGCTGGCCAGATATCATCTAACAGTGAAATGATGTGCTATTTGCAGTATATGCTGAACCTGCAAAACATAATGACATCCTGTGATAGTTGCTGTTAGGCATCTAATAATAGAACAATTGAGCAGTGAAATTTCAGACACTTGCATTTTGGAGTTTTACCTACAGCTAAATATCTATTTAAAAAAAGAATAATGTCCAATATGACATGCGTTGGCATTCATAAAATCCCAAGAAACTTGGTGAAGAGAAATGAAAACCCTCTTTTTTGTTTGCAATTCTCTAGTGTTTGTTTGTTTTCCTTTAATAAGCAACATGATCCAGCTCCACCATTGTTCTACATCCTGCCTATGACGTATGCAGTATAGAGTGTTGCTTTGCATTGAGAAAAAGAAAGAAAACCTGACGCCTTCTTCGTGGCAAACCTGCCATCTATTTTAAACCTTTAAAAGTCATGCATTAGTGCTAATAACATTTATTAGTCAGGAAACCATTTGTGTGCGCTTCTCTCCTCCTCCTAATTTTAGGTTGTTACTGTCTTCCTGGACCAGTCCAATCTGCTCAAGCTAGGTCCAGTATGCCCATCATTTCCCTATCCAATGAGTGTGCCAACATAGATCACAGTATTTGGTGGG
This sequence comes from Nanorana parkeri, assembly GCF_000935625.1. Taxonomy (NCBI): domain Eukaryota; kingdom Metazoa; phylum Chordata; class Amphibia; order Anura; family Dicroglossidae; genus Nanorana; species Nanorana parkeri. Next base: position 387,927 of record NW_017307738.1, read on the forward strand.
CCATAGTAACAGGTCAAGGATTCATCTCAAAATTAGGGACACTGTACTGTCATCAGTTAGTCATCTGACTAGCTTTCTCAATTCAAAATGACTCATACATTTTGTACAAGTCATTCTGAATTGAGAAACTAGTCGAATGACCAGCAAAATGCCGTCAATTAAAATATAGCAAGTCCAGTTGCCTTGAAAAGACAGGCTAGCAAGGCTGTTGACTATTGTTGTAAATAATATTATTACAGTTGTAATAAATAATAGTATTTATAGCAACTGTACTGCAAGTACTGCTTGCTACAGTGGATGAAACTCTACACACAGCTGTGTCTACGGAGTGCGGCCCTTTGATGAGTAAATTATTAGAGTCCTAATAAACTAAAATTGCAAGTTAGTTTACACAAGTAGTTATGGAACGTTGGGGGGTCATATGGGTGTAGTTGCTCCAGGGCACAAAATGGGCTGGATGTTGCTGTGCTATAATACTGCAGGCCTTACATTATGTGATCACAAAATGTACAGGGAACAGAAGTGACCTCCCTACCATTATGCTCTATGGAGAGACCACAATTTTATGATATATCACCTTCTTAAACACAAATGACTCCATACAAATATGATGTTCTCCTGTGATGTACTGTGATCTTGGCTTTAATGGCTATCAGGTACAACACCTACATACAGCTCATATGGTATCCCAATGCTTGTGGAAGATATCTTCTCTAGTCCACTTCCTACCACAATCCAAAAACATGCTAATCATCTGCAACAAAAGCAGTTTTTATAAATGGTGTATGTGACTTCCCCAAACATTCACTGGTGGTGAATCAATCACTGTCAATAAAAACACATGCACCTGGAATATTCACCTGCAGTGAATGAGTTCTGTATGTCAGATTCACTGCTTTTTAAATATCCCTTACTCCTGTATGACTGATATAGGCATTTGGATCTCTGCATGCCTTGACAGAGATGAGAAACAACAGGATAATTAGTACTGTACATGGTGAAAATATTCGAAACACTGCACACCCCAAATCACCCAAGCAGAATAATGGTGTTGCTATAATGAAGCATTGTCTGATTATTTTTGGTACAGTTTAACACTTAAAAATGTTTACAGCATGTTGTTAAATAATGTGTTGCTTTCCATCAACAAAGAATAGGTGGCATTATGTGATCAAAATGTACTAGCCAGATTCCTCACACAAGCTGAGTATTACATAGTACACCATATTCTACTGATACAACTACTCCAAACAACAGTATAGCCATCGTGCTATGTGCTCATTGTGGTGATTCAACTGACATCAATGTATCTACTATAATTTGATGGAAGATATAGACTGCATGGCTTTTAAGCCTGTTTCTTTCAAGTTCAATTTTAGTGCATCACAAAACAACAAGAAAAAAAAACTTACACATTGCACATTTGCTCAAATGAACTAAAAAAAAAAACTTGAAAGATAAAACAAGTTTCAAAACCATGGCAGAGAAACTATAAAAATAAAAAGATGACTCTTTATTTGGGCCTATTTAAACAAAAGTGATATTAAAGTCAAATGTTTTGTTTTTAGCTATTTCAAATGCCAATTTAATTACTTACAATAGATGTTTACAAGTTTTAGTTTCCTGCAGAATCAGCTGGTCCCCTGAGCAGTGGCCCTGACTTCCTGTTTTACAGTGGCTCCTTTCCTTTCTGGGTCCTAAGGAGTCACCCTTGTGTATGCTAGTAAGTTGTGTGTGTCTCCACAAACACACAGGCACAGCAAAGTCACTAACCTGCTTCCTGATCTCTGCTCCTCCTTCTTTCTCCCTTCTTCACACTAGTAGATAGACAGCTGCTGGAGATTGTGCTCTCCCTTGAGGCCATATACTGGACAGGAAGTTCAGGGAACCCACATCAATGGTTCGGCCCCACCTGGAGTATGCGGTGCAGTTTTGGGCACCGGTCCACAGAAAGGATGTCCTTGAACTGGAGAAAATCCAGCGGAGGGCAACCAAACTCATAAAGGGGGTGGAGGACCAGAGCTTTGAGACACGGCTACTAAATTTAAACATGTTTACGTTGGAAGTAAGGAGATAAAGGGGGGTCATGATTTTCATGTACAAAATGTTCCATAGTCATAGCAACATTAGCAACAAACTCTTTGAGATTAATTCCGTAACAAAGACTAGAGGACACCACCTAAAACTGGTAGAAAAAAAATTCGAACACAAGGGGCGAAGGGGGTTCTTCTCAGTTTGCGCGGTTAGGGTCTGGAACTCACTGCCTCAAGCGGTAATTTCCGCAATTAATCTGGAATAATTCAAGAGGCTTTTAGACAACTTCCTGAGAGACCGAAATGCACAAGAGTACAGGTACTCTTAAGAATGTGAACACTCATAGGCCTATACACACACACACACACAACAGGTTGGACTTGATGGACTTATGTCTTTATTCAACCTCAAATACTATGTAACTATGAACCGAGAGAGTTGGAGCTTTTAGGAAACATGATGACTATAAGTGTTTTGGCAAAAAGTAAAGAAATACTTTTCTGGGCAGCGTATATTTGTTTTATCTGGATTCATTATTGAGAGTTTAATACGCATTTAAATGTTGCTTTGTGGTGCTTTGATACACATGCTTTGACACACATTAACATGTGTTGCATTGAGGCACCACATTTATTTTATATGGGCTGCGAATGCACCACAATGGATGAAAAAAAAACATACCGGTATATGACTTTTTTTGTTTAAATGTAGTGCATCACAAGGCACAGTATATGTGCTGTAGGGCAAAATGCGATGGGCTCTATTGTAAAATACTTTCACATAGAGAACATGTGTGTTGCCAGGTGTTGTAGTAACACACAGTAATGCATGTGTTTTAACACGCATCACACACATATGGTACAAGTGAGCCTGGGCTCTTATATTTTTCTTCCAGTAGATATTTTTTATTATGTGTATTGTTATATGTGTGTATTGTTGCATCTGGGTAGATGTGTGTACTATAAATGTTCATTTAGTTTAAAGGGAACCTGTCATTGTCAAAACTATGAGCTAAAGAAAAAATGCATAGAGTGATCCATTACTGTATATCAAAAATGGATTTTGAGTTTACATACACTTTAAAACTGAAGTCCAGGCTTCAGAAAGAGTTTTGCTTGCAGATAATCCTCCACACTGCCTGTTTTGTTTATGGGAATTGGAATTGCTGTGTACAAATGAAGCTGTGTCTCTTTGTCAGGTCACAGCTCTCTGATGTCATTACGTACAATACAAGACAGTTGCTCCTGAACTGTACATAAGGACTTTGAGGATATCCCACATCCTGGCAGTGCCAGGCAGCAGAGAACAGCCCCACTGTTGAGGGAGTGACTAGGTGAGTACTCCACCCTATTCACAATACACTAGACAAAGTGTGCAGCTGACATTTGCAGTTCAGCAGGTCAGTGGCACAGTATCAGTGGCAAGTGATCAAAAATGCGCCCCTATCCCCCCCACCCCCTTAATACTGGTACTCAGGAGTGGACAACATAGAAACATAACACAACATTAAAGTCAAAGTGGGGATTGCCTACAATGCACTCCAATAGGTGCCTATTTATACTCCCTCACCATTGCTGGTCATTGTAATTGAACAATCCCTTTTCAGACACAGACAGGGTTCCTGGGCCAATGGCATGGCTTGTAGTTGTGCCTGTATAAGACAACATCTATAAAGGTGCTCGGGTGTTATTTGAGAGCTGTAGGATTATCACTAAGCAACACTTTCTCAGATACATGATGTACCATCCATGTTAACTACATTTCCACCATTCTGCAAAGTTGATCTGCTGGACAAGAATGTATGTACAACATGATGACATATACAAATATTTTAAGCTAAAAATTAACACATAAATCTTTTCCCATTTCAAATTCCTAGACAGGATGAGGCATTGAGACTTTAAATAGTTCATAATACACAAACTTGACAACATAGCATGTCCCAATTGCATTGCGTTAGCATTTAATTTCTGAATTATCAATGTCATTCATAATCATTATGCTGCTCTAAACCTGACTGTGACCTGTACTGTCAAATCACTTGTTACAACCTAATCTACATTTATTGGCTTCTTGATGTTTTTAGACATAATCTTTCAAGACCAATTAGTTAGGGAGTGCTTGAAACAATTTTCATTAGTTAGTTTCTTGTTTCCTGGCAGATACTATGACATGCGTACTATATACATCATAGCAGCTCCAATCTAGTACCATGGATAAGGAAGGAGGGGGGGGGGGTTATTGTCTCGTCAAGTTAGAATTGAGATACTAATACCAAATTATGAACATTTTTACTCAACACAACTATTTCCACAACTATTTTTACACAACTATTTCCCTTTGTTATGCCACAGATGCTCTGTTTTTTTCTGTTAATTGAAGAGGGAAGTAATCCAAGTTACATGGGTCACTTCCCTATGAAATTAATACATAGGGATTTTATTTTATTTGATAGTTTTAGATGGAAGAGGTAAGGGTTAGAAACTTTGTTGGGTTTTAAATGCTTTGTCACCATGAAATAATGTTTCCCTAACTTAGTGAATGAGGTGAAGCTCTGCCTACTTCGATCATCCAATCATGCACAATCATTCCTTGAATGTGATTGGGTCCTGTTTTAATTCACTAAGATAAGTGAAAATTCCTTTGCAGAGTGAACTGCCTATTTACGTTTAGTAAATTAATCCCACTGTATGATAGTTGTGATCAGAGGAAAAAGTGCAGGAAAATGCAAAGTTTGACCGCTGTGGCTGGATCATGGAGAGAGTGAATCACCCTAAAAAGGGTCACCTGTTTTTTTTTATAGCTATTTTAAAAGAATTTCCTTTCACTTCCTGTTGTATGATCTCAGAAAGACTGCAGACGCATTAAAACAAATCAGATCTTCTAACCCTTCCATACACTATCCAAAACTTAAAGAAAAAAAAAAGTTTTTGTGTAGTTCATGTATAAGTCAAGTGGCACAATATGCCATGATAATTGTAATGTAAGGAAGTTTGCCACTTTGAAAGTCCCACGCTGAGCCCTCCTAAAATGCGAACCTCTTCTGTAGATCAATATGCCGTCTTCACAGACTTATTTTCCTTCACGAACATGGAAAACATTTTCCAGTTTCTGCATCCCTAAAGAATCGTGTTTTTTTTTTAAATCTTTCAAAAGATTTGATGAAGTTTACAAGGTCAGCGGATCTAAAAGAAAATACCCAGAGTCACATTGTGTTACAAAGGCTTTTTTAGAACAAAGCAATATCTCTAGAATACCTTGGGCTTTGTCTGGATTTTAAGAAAACATATAGCATTTTAAAATTTAGAATGTGGTAGATTAAAACTGTTTGCATTCTTGATCATAGTTGGCAGGCACGATTTACATACACACTACCATGTATAATTTATGAAAATTACAGAATGTACAGTAAGTCAATGCTAAAATATAGCCTTGCAATTTTTCTTTTTGAAAAATATAACATTGCATTCAGCCAAGCTATAGTGAGTGCATTTGCCATCACAGGAAAGGCTGAAATCTAATAGTGTACACTGCTTCGTGCAGGTACATATGCCCTTGGGGTGGGTCACATTGCCCTGTTTCCCAATGAATACAGTTCTTTGAAATAGAGGCAATACCAAAAGAAATGGAACCACAGACTTCATAGACAGAATAATAATATAAGGTCCAGTGAGCACAGCATGAATAAGAGGTATAAAGTCCATGCACATAAAGCAAAGAGAATATAAGCTTTAGCACAGAGGTTGTAAGGATCATTTTATGAACGAAGCAGTAGAGAAAATCCAAGTTTCTTAAAAACAAAAAAATCCCCCATCAGATCACCTATATACAGTGCATTTAGGTTAGTAAACCTTAGGGCTCATGTAAATGGGCGTTATATTCCTGCATTGGATTTGTCAAATGCAAGTCTACAGATTCACATTTACTTTATTGTTGCAATGTGGATGAAGACTCTGTGGCTGCATTTAACTTGTTAAGATGTGTTTGAATTGCATATATAGCAGTTCATTTGCAGCCTTTGCTGCATTTTGCATTTAAACATATGTGCTGCATTCAAATGCAAAAGGACCATCTACATGTGCCCTTTATAGGCATGGCACATTAGCGATCCTGTCGCTAATTCCAACTCGCCAACAAAGGACCGATATACAGGGCAAATAAATACTCACCTGTTCCCATGTGTCACACCCTATCTGGATAAACAAGGTATCACATTGACCCTGGCGTCTGGCCCTGGCAGTGCTGACGTAAAGATGTCAGGTGAAGAATAAAGTGGGCAGGATTAGTAAAATGCTGCTATTATCTGCCTTACCTGTCCCGCACTACCTCCCTTTTCTATCTGTGTTTTAATGCTAATGCAGAGTCCTGCAATTGTACCAAAGGACACAAACACAGTGCCCAGCAATCAAAGGACATGTAGTTCTAGAAAACTGTAGGAAATGATGTAAGGCTGCTGCCCAGACACTCCAGACATCTGAGTATAGTTGCATAATTGGTGGCCTAATTAGGACAGTTGTCACCCCATAACAGGAAATGTCTGAACAAGGACCTTTAAAACAGAATCACTAGCTATGCATTTAATGACAGCTGCAGATTTAACACGAATGAAAACAACTTTTGAAACTACATTGACATGTTGAAGTTTACATGAGATTTTTTTTTACTGGGTTTAGATTTACTTCATGGAAGAGTTGGTTGAATATTAGTGATCGCTGTGGAACGTTACTGATTGTGCGCCAATAGCGTCCTGCTGATATTTGATACAGCATCATTGAGGACATATATTGTGTCACAATATTGAGCTTCATCTATAGCCTGGGGAAATATTGAAAGCTGATATTCCCAAGCTGCTTATAGTAAGGTGTTCTATTTGTAAGGAGACACAAAGTAAATGGTCTGTAAAATGTCCGATGCATATATGCTACTCAAGACAAAAAGAAAAACATTTGTTTGCAATACTTTGAAATTCATAATTAAATCCTTTCCCTTGGCTGATCCACAGTGTATAACAGGATTTAGCATTGACAGGCAAATGGAAATAGATTGTAACACAGTTATTATTAGTATTTAGAACAACCCTGCCTTGTTTGATAAATGAAACCACATTAATTGGTTGCAGGGCATTTTTTTTGAAGTAAAGACATATTTGCCAGCACGCTGTAGAATGCAATTAAATAGCTCCAAATGTCAGTTAAAGTAACAGTTGCACGCGCCAAGCATAATGATTAGAGACACTTCATCTCATCAGTGAACTTGCCTTTATAAACAGGATCATTTCTCGATTAGAAGTTTTGAAGGCTGTCAGAAGCATGTTATTTTGGGAATGAAGATGGCAGTAAGTACACAAATAAGCATGAAGATGGCCATATTCCATTCCAAAAGATCAGGCCACTTGATAACTGACTAGTACTGTAGAAGATTTGTTCATACAAGATATGAAAGCCAGGAGCTGTTGCTGGTCGTTTTTTGTGTGCGGATGTCAGTAATGAAAACAAGTAAAAATCACATTAAATGTCACAAAATTGACAAAAGTGTCCCTAGCACTAAAGAACCCCTTAACACTTAACTTTCTCCCTAACGTAACACCTAAAGCACAACGCAATATCCATATGAGTGCCAATGCAGTAAAACATTTATTTTCCCCAAAAGCAACCCGCAACAACTAAACAGACTTTCTCCTAAGTCACAGCTCTGAGGACAAGTCTTTGCCTCCCTCTCCTCCTGGCCATTCACGAAATATTTAGCCACAGATTTTGTTTTTCGTGAATGGCCAGGAGGAGAGGGAGGCAGAGACACAACCTCAGCACTGGACAGAGACCTGCAGCACTTACATCCGAGTAGGATGGAAAGTAAAGCGGAAATAAATGAGCAGATTTGCAGCATTTAGGAGGCCTGCATAATGGGGGCTTTCTTTAAAAGAAAAGTAATGTTTTACAGAACCTCTTCAATTATCCCTTAACGTGAGCCTGCCCCCACATGATAATTTCTACACATGAGGCAGCCTAATAGAGCCAATATACTTACCCTTTTGATGGTCCTTTTGATGTGTTTAAAAGCCACTGCTTTCATGTTCCATTGCAGCTTCTGGTATTTGATACTTTGGATGGGTCACACATCTGCTTCTCACTGTACATGCTCTGATTCCCATAGCATTGTACAAGCCTTCTGGATGAATCACAGCATGCCACGGGGGTAGCAGATATTCTACATACCTGCAAATCTGGAATACATGCAGCTGCCAAGAAGTAATAAAGTGGCAGTTTTCCAACACACAGGCAACTAGAAAGGTAAGTATACTGCCTCTTCTATTGCAGGCGGCTTTTTGTGAAGAAGTGACCTGTCTTGAATTCCACCTGAAAAATAGCAGTGCAATTAATATGCCTAAACTGTCAGCGGTCACCAAGACAGAACTTGAGCATTAACCTACCAGAGGGGCACTCTGAAAGCATTAAGAACCAGCCATATACTGTAAACCTTCCACTCTTTACCCAAGACCATGAGAAATATTTTAATAGGAGTTTCACTTTACAGTACCTACAAGTATTAGAAACATTTGTCTGTTTTGGCCATTTAAGTTATGGATAGGGGAAGGTTTGTTAGCAGTGAGGTCTTCCCTGACAGGCCCAGATGAGCCTTCTTGGGTGAGAAGTCCATCAGTTGGGTTAATTTTTCTTAGCAAATTGCAATTGCTTCCTCTTGAAAAAGGTGCATCCCTAATGTGATGTTTGTACAAAGCTTGTTTGGACAGTATTGATCTGATCTAATCAACAGTCTGGAGTATGGATCAGTAGTCGATATCCATTTTTATCCAAGTGAACCTATGTTCACTTTGAGCACCCAATCATATACAAGGAATTTAAAAAAAGAAAAAAAATAGGAACTAACCTTAAACACGAAGAACACAAATAAATGACTGAAGTGAATTTAGCTTCACTGTGCTCAGTGCAAAATGATCTGCTTTAATAAATCAACTACAGTGATTCAATAACTGTTTGTAAGATACTATTAAAAACGCTTTTTTTCTCTCTCTTTTTTTGAAAAAGCAAGGTCATCAATTTCTATTCCCTTTCATATGCTATTAATACATTTATAGAGGGAAATTTGTCAGAGAAAATCCTGTTTTCCACAGAGGATTTTGATGACCATGCTTGAGTGCCTTCATGTCAGTGTAACTATGAGAAATAGCTAGCATGCTAATAGTTTTGCCTGTTTTATTCTCTGGTGTGCAGTGATTTGATAGGGAGGAAGACAAGACACCCGTAGATGAACACATGCCTTATTTTGGAAGAAAGTGAGAACTCCTTTAGCTGTATTCTATTCACTCCAATAAAAGACTGAAGGGGGGATGTAATAATACACTGGAAATGCCAGAAGTGATAAGGACCTGTGTAGCTTGCAAAGGTCAGCTTAATCTGTTGATGTCTTTGTGAACATTAAAGCAAATAGTTTTAATAGTGGATACTGTCTGTAAAATGGAGCAAGCAAACATATTCATGTCAAATATGACAACATGGACAGTCAAATGACATATTTTATCTTTCAAGTGAAAATGGCAGACAACCTTTTCCTCTCTCCTATTCATAGCCAAACCAGTGATTATAGGTTTAACTCAACAAACAACCATATCCCAAAACTGTCTAAAATGGATCATTGGATGAGAATAGTGAGGACACGTCTCCAGGCTCTCAAAAATATTTGCATGTTCTGTCTATGCGCCTATGCTCATGTGGATTTTATTTCACACTCCAAAAACATGCTGGTACGTTTATTGGCTTCTGTCGAAATCAGCCCTCAAATGTGTATGTACTGTAAGTGGGCAGGGACTGATAGAAATGTAAAGTGCTGTGTAAATTGTTGGCACTATATAAATACATATATTAAAAACACAGTTCACAGGAATCTAGAGGAGATGTAGTGATTTAGTGGCTATCTCTGCTCCCTAACTGCATCTATAAAAGAGTAGACAAGGGTGCCAGTTTCTCTTTATTTTGGGCAGTAGGTGGAGGACAGTGGTCAGGGCATGGACGATGCGCTCAGGTTTGCAATAGAGGAGGTATATTTATATGTAGAAGCAAGCAATAACTTAGGTATTTGCACAGATATTTCTAGTAATATAAACCAAAAAGTAACATCACTTATAATGCAATTCAAAAAGCTCAGTTTGTGGCTTTTGGGAACATTTATGGACTTTTCAGTAGCATATCCAGTGAGCCCTGGTTTTATAGTTATAGTCATGCCTTAAATGCACTGAGATCCTCAAAAGATCATTGTTGTGGGTTTGCCCTCCTCACTACAGTACCCAGATTTCAAGCCCTTATAATGGGCTTCATAAAGTATAGCTCTGAAACAAACAAAGCCCAACTCCAAATTCTTCAACAAATTTAAAAAACAAACAAACAATGCCCTGACCATTTCAAAATGCAAAATCAGCTTATTCACTTCCAATCTGCAGCTGTTCTCCACAATACTTCTTCTTTGCCACAAGATGTTGCTAGCCGTCCTCGTTGAAAGGGGCCCAATTTCATTCAACCTACTTCCTGTGATATCAGTGTGTCAAGGTCCCACCAGGGCTCACAGGAGAATGTTGTAAAAAGGTATTAATGCCTTTTTTTAATCCTTTCTTTTTTGCCCCAGCACTGCTGATTTATTCTAGCCTAATTCAGTCACTTCCTGTTTACAGATACTTGCTCCAATGATGACCACACATCAGCGATAATGTTACATTTTTTAATAGTGACAATGCTGGACTGAGTATGTGCAATGTATGTCAGCACAATCACTTGTTGTCTCTATCAAGGGGACATGTGATAAGGTGACATCGCAAAGGGACAATTTTGGAATAGGATTATCAACCCATTACCGGAAGCGCCCGAACAAGGAACTTCATGGGGAAGTATTCTTTTAATAAAAGCTGAGGATTTAAAACGATTGAAAATAACTTTTAGAATTACATTAAAATGGTAAAATGTATAATTCTTAGTGATTGGGTTTAGATCTACTCAAACTCTCTATACTAATTTAGGTGGAGGGAGAATTCATCAAGGTAAGTGGTAGAGATGGATGCCACAAAAAGACTAAAATTCAGTGGTTGTTTAAGCCTTCATCATCCATTTACCTTTTATTTGTTTATTTTTAGCTTTGAATGGACTAACCCTTCAGTAACATTAGAAGAGAAGGGAAAAACCTACAACAAAAGCTGATTTTACAACATTGCTTTGCCACAACAATTAAACTGATTTGGTTTCTCCAATATATTTAGCTTAGCTTAGGAAGTAGGGATGTCCAGATACCAGTGCTGATACTTGGCATTTTCACGAGAACTACCAGGGTTGCAGTGCTTGCAGCTGTGACCTAGCTCTGGCGCTCCACCACTGTCCTGAAATCATTAGTCTGTATTGTTTTAGAAAAACTGTCACATGACAATAAACAAAAATGTATCAGTACTTGTATCTGTGATTACTTGGACAAGTATCAGTAGAAAAATGGTATCAGTGCATCACTTATATATATTTATATTTTTAAAAAATTCATTAAAATGGGGATGTACAAATCCCAGGAGCTCCGTATGCTCCTCAAAAATGACAGCTGCCTCTTAACTTTTGAATTTTTCTCTAGTCTAGTCTTGGAGATGGAAAAGTATCTGTACATGTACTTGTACTTGTACCGACTATGGTACTTGTTATCGGAACATCCCTATTAGGTATGAACAAATACTGTATGTGAATGAAGGAAATAGATAATTTAAAACTCAAAACGCTAAATATAAAGTCAATATTTGCAATATGACTCAATGCTGTTGTGCATAACATTAGTTACATTCTCGTAGAAAAAATTTTTGGTTAGTTAATTAAATGCACCTGAATAACTGAAAGGAAAAACTAAGAATAATTAAAATCTGATAAAAAAAGAAAAGAAAATCTATGTTTAAATTACATTTTGTTTTCCAGAAAGTGTAAGACCTTGAGGAATAGTAAGAAATGTAATCTATTTTATAGCATGCTTTTTTATTGTTAGAAATTCAGCAAGCTACTCACTTTAACCTGATCCCATATCTCATAAACAAAAATCTTTACAAATCAAAACAGTTATTTTTACAGTTTGTATCAAATATTCATTGCAGAAACATAGGATAAAATATATCATAAGTAATATGCTGGAGCACAAGTACAAGTAAACATTACAAAACGCAACTAATATGAAAGCTGAACTCCAGGCAAACAGTTAAATACAATTATAATACATACTTGCAAAAAGAATTGAAATCCTGTTCAGCTAGTCTTGTGTTTGCATTACCTCACTGGCGAGGCCATCACTCTGCTACCTTCTCCTGTTCCCAGTGTTAGACTGAAAGTTCTGTGCAATGCAGCAGAGCCTTCTAGCACTGGACCTCCCTCTTCCAGTCTGAGTTCTGCTCTGAGGGGTTGTTCAAGAAGCCAATATAGAGATAGGTACTTTTGCTTTCTGTATGTGCATGAATTTAATAAATACATAACTATTTGAATTGGTGGTCCTTTATTTCAGTGTTAGGAGAACATCATGCCCAGACTCAGAATTTGAATTTCTTGGTTTTGGCAAAAGGGTTTCTGTGCCCAAGGGTATTACCGGGAAGCGAAATTGCAAAAAACTACCATACCCAAAATTGACCATAGGCAACACTTTAAATGCTTGTACCGCTCATCAGTTTAGTGTTATCAGTGATTGATGGCCGTAGAATTATTGCTCTTATTGCTCTCACTGCGACGTTAGCGGCGATATGTAACATGTGCGGCATAATGGGCGCAATCGGTGTTTTCTCAGGTATGTGCACCCGACGCATGTTTGCATGCATGTATGTATGGGTGGGGACCTTTAAAAAAGTATTTTTTATATGTAACTTTAATTTTTTTTTAAACTATTTTTTTTTTCATTTAACGTTATTGCTATCACATAGGGGGCTAAGAAACCCCCCTATGTGATAGCAAACGATGTGACAGGTCCTCTTTATGGAGACATCAGGGGTCTCCAAGACCCCTAATGTCACCTAGAACCCCCCCCGAAGAAGTAGAGATCTGCTTCATCAGCTTCTCTCCAGCATCTGAAGCTGGAAAGTGACCCAAGAATGCGGAAGTGAGGTAACATACATCACTTCCGCATTCTGGCAGCGGAGAGGGAACCAGAGAGAGATCGTGTACTGCTCTCCCCCTAATCCCCTGTGACATAGGCACTATGCTGGTCTCGGGCTCGCACCGGGCACAGCGGAGCCTGGGACCAGCGTGACAACGGGAGGGGGGCCATGGAGGGAGGGGGGGACATGGGCTGTCAGCTCATACAAGTGATCTGCCGGCTCTATAGCCGGCGGATCGCTTGTATGTTAACAGGCATCTCTGCCTGTTTTAAAATTGTAGGTGTTTTCCGCTCGAGCGCGCCGCACGGCGTGCGCAAGTGGGCGTGGCTGAGCAGACGTCTAAAGACGCCCGCTCAGATCCAGAGAGTTAAGAACACAGCATTCAGCAAACATTTCTAAGGGGCCTATTAGAGATTTTGTATGCAAAAGAGGCTCAAACATGTATCAGGTAAGAAAAAAAATTAAAATTAGAGTTTATTTATAAATACGTATATTCATCTTAGAAGTACTGATAATAAACATTCAGATTGTTAGGGGACATGAGAAAAATAACCAGGTAAAAAGCATGAAAGAGGCATACAATAGATTATTTAACAAAATATACAGTACATGTAATAAAAAATGGAATTACTGAATTTTGCTTCTCAAGTGAAAGGAAAAATCATAATTAATTTTTATAGGATGCACAATTCTAATTTGTTATTGTAAAGTTTAACTGAAAGTCATTTTGATGTAACTTAAACATGTTTTTTGCATTTTTGGCCATATTTCTATTTCCATAAACCAATTTATAAGTCCTGCTTCAAGCTTTTATCTGTATATCAGGGAATGTAGTCAGCAACCGCACTGAACAAATGCAAAGATAAAAATCCCTTACATAATAGGCCACACAGAGACTGTATTGTTTTCACTCAGTCTGAGATGACCCACAGATATGCACCGAGACATGAGAGTAGCACATCACAATCACATTAATCTATCAGCACTCTGCAAATATGCTTGTTCATTCTTAGCATTTTCAGACAATTAAAACAGTATCTAATCATAACTTGCAGACACATTGCTGACTGTTGGACTTTGCAAATTCTAGCTGTGTATATATTTAATAAGCAGATATGTAGAAATAAATTGCAAGCTAAACATAGAAACACAGCTTTCAATACCGCATATTGTACTATTGTAACAAAATGCAGAATCAGCCAAAAGAACAAATGAAAGGGTAACTGGAGTAGCCTAGGAGCAGTTTCCCATTAAAGCACTAGGTGGCAGCACATTGCAGTCTAGGAAACAACGGAGCAAATTGTAAAGAAGAATAACTATACAATGGGCAGTACAGTACACATGGCTACTTGCGATTGGCTCCTTGAAGCAGTATCCCTCCCACAGGGAGGATAGTTGGGTCTGGTAGTCCATTAGAGCTACTGGGGGGATCCCAGGACCAATCTCACATGCAAGTTGCAGGTGAAGTCTCTGGCCTGGAAGCGCTGGTGAATGGCTGTAGGTACAGGAACATTTGAGGCTCAATGCTCTGGACACAGTTGGCCAAGTGCTCTTTGCAATGACTGGGTCTTCTTGGGAAACTGGGTGCTATTGTGCACACAGGGAAACTTATATGCCTTGTGCATGTCTGGCAGTTGAGGGGCTTGTGGGAACCAAGGAACTTGTGGGAAGCCAAGGGATTGTGCCAACACACATATAACACTGAAGGGGCTTTTTAAAACTTGTGTCCAGCTTGTATTCATGTGGATTAAAATGAAATTATGGGCAAGTAAAAAAGAAATACATATATAATGTCTGTCAACAACATTAACACAGCAGTCTTTGTTTTTCTGAGTCCCATGTGATTTAACTGTATTACTTGTTGATCCTGCCAGTAAGTCTGTTATTTTTCAACTTCCTTTTACAGACCAAGCTGTCCAGCAAAAGTGTCAGATAGGGAGTTAAGACAAACTATTAAACACTGACAGGGGTGCTTGCAAAGGTCAGTTTTTATATAAAATCTTTATCCAAAAAAAAAAAAAATTGTTACTGTAACTGCTTAAAAAGTGTTAGCTGGAGTTCGGCTTTAACCCTTCCCAACCGATGACAGAATTATCCTGTCACGATCGTTCAGTTCATTAAAGACTGGTAATGGGATAATTTGTTCATGTGCTCATTGAGTTACTGCTGTTGAAGGGACCCTAGGTGTCCAAGGAGCCCCTTAAAAGCAGATTAGGTGGTCACAGTCCTGTGATCATAGCGAAAGCTGATCGCTGTGATCGCAGAGCCGTAACAGTCACACAGCCGGCAGCTGCTCACTGTGTTTTGTCAACAACTAGCCGGCTGTGTTACAAAAGTGATACAAGGTATCTATGAGGAGAATACTGTATTCTACTCAGAAATACTAAGTATCAAATCCCCTGTAAATAAAAAAAGAACCCCTAGGTGACCCCTTGTTTAACCACCTCCCGTCCTGAATGGCTGGACGAGAGCCTTATAGGAGTGTAAGGACATCTTAAGACGTCCTTCCCCCCCCCCATGGTCGTGCGCGGCACAATGTAAACAGCCAGTGGCTCCCTAGTGTTGCCCAAATGCTTGTAGTAGGTGCGGGTGTGCACCCCCCGCTCCCTGTCTCCATCGCTGATGCTGCCATTCCCAAGATCCGCTGTGCCCAGAGCGGCTGGGACCAGTACGGCGACTCTCTCAGTGGAGATCAAAGGGAGATCAGTACACAATCTCTCTTTGATCTCCTCTCCGATCCCCGAATGCAGGAAGTGATGTATATTACATCACTTCCTGCATTCAGTGTCACTCTCCAGTTACAGATGCTGGTAAGAAGCTGATGAAGCAGATCTCTGCTTCATCAGCTTATCTGGGGGTCCCTAGGTGACATAAAGAGGACCTATCATGTGAATTGGCTATCACATAGGGGATTTCTTTTCCCCCATGTGATGGCAATAAAGTTAAGTGTAAAAAAACCTTTTAAAAAAATGAAAGCATAAAAAATAAAGAAGCTAAAAAAAATAGTCACAAATAAAAAGTAAAATAACACAAAAAATAGTTTTAAGTCCCATCGTGGTTGTTTTCTGCAATTTTGCGGGCGCACGCAATTTTAAAGCTTGACATGTTTGGTGTCTATTTACCCGACGTGACCCCGTCTTTTATATTTTACTAAAAAATTGGGATGATAATAAATGTTTCATAACATTTCATAGGGAAACATGTTTTTTTTTTTAAATGCAGGGTACTTTTTTTGCTATATAGTAAAAAATAAAAACCCCAGTGGTGATTAAATACCACCAAAGGAAAGCTGTATGTTTCCCTAAAAAATGGTATAACATTTGTTTCAGTACGGCGTTGCATGATGGAATAAATGTCAAAGTACTGCAGCGCTGAATACTGAAAAATGGCCTGGCCAGGAAGGGGGTTTAACACCCTTGCCTTCAAGTGGTTAAAAATTTAAAAATAAAGTTTTAAACATTTTTAAAAATGTAAAAAGGGAAAAGTAAAAAAAATATGTTAAATAAAAAACTATAAGAAAATATAGTGCTGAGGAGGCTAATATAGGAGAAAAACATATCACATTCTAACATTTTTAGCACTAAAATTGTACTTCACTCCTTGTATTTTGTGACCTATAACTTGCAAAATAAACTGAAATCCCAGGCATATGATATACCCTATAAATCAGAACAAATATAAGAATGTATTATGATTTGCTTTCTGATATTATTATTGCTAAGCTGAGAAAAATATGGGTTTTGTTTTTGTATTTTTTATGAAACAAATAAGAATTTATAGATGCATATTTCACATCAAATTAAAGCCCATTTTGTCCTCTAAAAAAACAGTATATAATATGTATAGGTGTAATGCACGAGGAAGATGGAAATTATGGTTAAACAAACTCATTGCAAAAATAGCAAAATTGCTCCCATCCCCAGAACTGAAAAACATTTCTGAAGCTGTGTCACTAAGGGATTAATTTGTTAGTCAATGATGTAAAGTCCATCTGAATCTACAAGTCTATCTAGCACTATCCTCTCCATAGGTTGACAATGGTGCTGTCCAAGGGTTGCTACTTTGATCCTCCATACATGCAGTGAAGGAGTAACCATAGCTACCCTTAGACAGGTATTGTGTTACTGTCAGGATCACTAGGTGAAAATAAATGAAAATAGCATAAAAAAACTAATGTAGCCCCCACATTCACAGATCGGTAAACTGCAATATATTACATTTTTCGTCTTTGGGTTTAGATACACTTTAATTTGTTTATCACTTACTTAAAGTCCATTTAAAAGTACATGTCCCCATAAGACAACCTGATCCACAGGCTGACAATGCTGCTGCAGATTTCACTGCAGAATGGACAGTCTTGTCACCCTGTTAAAGGAAGTGGAAAAATACCAGATCTTCTGGCAAGATCAGCAGAGAATAAAGCAATTTTATGGCAATTATACAGTAAAATAAAAACTGGTATTATAATAGTTAAGGACTGCATAATATATATGTCAGTTGTTTGCCCATAGTTCCTTTTTAAATAAATAGAATTATAGCAGTTTCCCTTCAAGGATACTCTTGTGACTATATTTAATTAAGAAAAGTGTGAATTATAACATACAGTATGCATACATTTGTCCACATCTTTTCCTATATGTAAATGCACACATCTTCCTTCCATAGTCCTTCATGAGAGAAATGTGCAGGATGTTTCAAATGAACCGATAGCTATTTTCCTTCCTATTCCATTGGAGCTGAGTACAGTAACGAGAGTGAAGTAATCTGACATAGAATGGAAGCAGGCAGTGTGGAATAGCAGGCGCTATATTCAAAGCAATTTACGTGTTTTCTGTGAAAGATGATTTGTCCACTAATGTGACTTACCTGAAAGGTCAAATGAGATCTACAGATGTGTGCTCAGTGCTGTTAGCTAAGCATGAAAGGATGAATTGCAACTATTAAATCTCAGGAGTAATAACAGATACCGGCAGGAGTAAGTCACCCATAATACAAATGTAAATCCGCTAAACAACAATACAGTCCTGATATATGGATTTTGTAGAAAATTCACTAAGCTTGGTGTTCATTCTCATAGAACCACATGAATGGTTAAGTAATGTCATGGAATGTAGTCTATAGCTATCAATCTGCCAGAAGGAAGAACTATACTTGCAGCCTATAGCAATGATCAGATTCTTCTTTCCAAACCGCTCTAAGAACATTGAAAAATGTTTTTTCCCAAATAATTTTTCTGGAAAGAGTGTAATAAAAGTTGCAGATGACTCAATGTACATATTGTCAAAAAGATATTTCCCTACAACACCACAATTACCTATAAAAATTATTTACCGTCACAGGCAGGTATTACATTGTGATATTGCACTTTACAGATACATTTTTTTAAAGCTGAAATGTAATGATCATTTATAAAACACTCACTTGTTCCCTATCTCCTCCCTCCCTTATAAACATGCACTGAAAATGTTTTAATTAAATCATTGTATTTTTGTTTTGTGTTCAAGAAATAAGATCCAGTAATGTCATCACTTGGTCTGTCTGCTATTCTTTGATCTGAGTTTGGTGGGAGGGGCCAGCAAAACAACATTTTACATTCTGCTTCAGAACGTTTTCAAAAGAAATATATGAATGAACACATGCCTGAGAATCCTTTAGATGTGCCTTCTCCGTGCTTGCCACTTGGTGCTGCAGACTTTAGCTGTGTAGCATGTTTAAAGGGATGCCAGGAACACAATAATTGATTGTAGAAAAAGCTAATAGCTGGAGGCCTTAACAGTGGTTGAGGAATCATGGATATCAGACAGGAAACAAAGGTGAGCTTAAGAAAGCTGCTGCCTCTTTAAAGTGATATATTGTGGAGATGCACGTTTACAGGGAATTGAGAGTATTCACTTTCAACACAGGAGAGGACTTACAAGTATGGGAAAAAGTTAAGGCTGGAGTCAGCTTTAAAATCAAATGAACAAAGCTAATGATAGAGATGTATAAAGGGAAATGAAGATACTAAAGAAACAAAGAAATCGGAAGAGAACAAATAAACAATTGCACAGATGAAAATAAGGGTGCTTAAAGTCAAAATGGGTATGTTGGGATTTATTCTGGCCCATAACTTCAATATCTCTATGGTGGAGCATCACAGACAAGAACATATATAAATAGTTAAATGGAGGCAGAGGTACATATTTGCTAAATTTAAAGTGGGGTCAGTATAGCAGGAGTGCTTTCAGAGTGTTGATGTGCAACATGCATTTTTAAATGGTGTTGTGTGGTATTATGGTGTATTTTCAAATGCACCAATTAATTCCATAATTTGGTTTGGGGGTGAGTATTTTCCTGAAGGGGGTATCAAAACATTTTTAATGATATATCTGTTTATGGTTGGTGGCATCTATTTTGTTACCTATCATATATGTGTATGTAAAGCATGAGTTATGTTCTGAAAAGTGGAAGGGTTAGGCTGTAGTCATATTTTCATAATACAAGTTGCTGTTTATCTTTTTGGCACAGTGTAAGGACTCATTCCCATGGATGTCAATACAGGAATATGGTCATACAATATAAACATTTTTGTGTCCTCAGGATTGTATAGACACAATAAGCTGTACACAGATAAATGCAAATACTGGCATTTGCACATGCATGTGTGTAAGTTCACAAACTGGGCCCAACTCAACTCTAAACTATACATTGGGGCTACAACTCATCTTGAGTTGCTATATAGCAAAGGACAAATTGAGTGCAAGTATGCCTGGAGGCAGCCCATTCTACCTTAATGGCACAGGGACACACCAGAAGCCCCGCACATCACAATGGCAGCTGAAGCCACCAGTGTGTCCCCACACCAAATCCAGCAAGTGAGACAAAAAGCAACTGCACTCATCAATTTATAACTACCTTTTAAAGTACAGTGCACATGGGAGGGGTATACACAGTACAAACGCAAACATTTCCCAGCACACTTACCAGCTAGAAAAAAATAAAAAAACAAGTACACTAACTAATCGAGTTAAAAACAGAAGTTTTAGTGTCACAACTTGCAAAATATTACATTATACATGTTTTCATCTCGACATTTCCATCTGCTTCAATCTGATGATCAATCTCATATTTTTTCTACATATCAAAATTACAAAAAATATCCATAGAAAATCCCATAATGGAGACATTTGCAAATAGCTGCAATAAAATGGGCCAAATAAAGCAAGTTTTCAGAGGAGGAGTGGAGAAGATTTTTAAGTTAAGCTGTCAAAACAGAAATAAGGTAGCTGCCAAACCTTGTCTTTAAAGGTTCAGGGCCCAGGATCTGATATCTTTATTCTCCCTTTATTATTTAGCAATTCTCTGCCACAAACCTCATCCTGATTTCACTGGCTTTATACTTGTTCTGGGCTAGTGGCACACTAAGTAGTGAAGCCAGGTTAATAATGACAGCCCTGGAGCTTATGCCTTTAAAAGTAAGCACATTCTGATTAGTTCCCTTTCAGAAGTTCACTCATCCATCAAATAAGCAAAACATTAAGAGAATAAGGAAAACATTGAGAGCACTGCAAGACTGGCTGCTCATTTTGGCAACTTTGCTTGGGCAAAACAATCAAAAGACTTCTGGCAGTTAAACTCCATTGGTGACTGGCCAAAAAGAAAGTATGGCTGTCTGCTTTTATGTCCATACTGAAAATGAAATATTTGCTTTCTGGGCTGGGCAGGAAAGTGCCTTTGATCTGCACAGGTTTGATGAGAGATGAAATCATTGTGCATTGTGTGATGTCATAGTCAAGTTGCAGATACACTTTGTGACTGTTCTGTGTGTTGGGAGAAGCACAAAAAAGGTGTTTGATAACTTATATTAGGGTGGTCTTTTAGGAAGTTCCTCAATCAGAAAATAAATGTATGGGGACAACGTATTCCTGTAGAGTAGTAGCCCACATCCTATAAAAACCAACAATCTGACAATGCAAGCACTGAACACTGCCAGGGTTATTCACAAAAGGGTGAAGAGTTTGGAGAAAGCAGGGGAAGTGAACAAGTTAGAACAACATAGCTGAACTGGAAAGTGAGCTTAATTGGAAGATTTTTACAAATCAGCTATGTTGTCGTAGGTTGTTCACTTTTCCTGCCTTCTCCAAACTCTTCACCCTTTTGTGAATAACCCTGTGAATAACCCTGCCACCCCAGAAATGGCTAAGTGTTCTGTTTTCTTCTTTAGATGCTGTCTATTTATTGGAATACTGTAGATAAGGTATTGGGCTCTACGGTTATATGGTAGCCATGACAACTGAGCTTGATATTGAGGATTGATATTTCCAGGCTATAGTTTTTACATTGACCCCGTTTGTGATAGAAAAGATTATAATATATACATATGAAACCTGTGCACAGTGAGCTCCTTAGTGTTTAATATACATGAACACTGTACAAGAAAATCTAGAGGAACAGACCTGATGTAATACCAAACTCAGAAACCAGGATACCAATCACCTCTAATACTTTAGAAACATAGAGCATAAAATAAAGAAGGTGGTAAAGCTACCCAGCTGTGAATTCTGTGTAATGGAATGAAACCAAGAACAAGCTTAAGTTTTTTTTGCAGAAGAAAAATGTAATTTGAATTTAAAAATATACTTTTAAGGATAAGCAGTTGTGCTGTTGGTAAAAGTTCTAGCAGGGAACAGACTAGGTGTATAATTGGGAAGTCTGGATGGAATCCTGTGTTCCATCTTTGTGTGACCTTAGGTGAGTCACTTCATCTCGCAATTCATCTTGCAATGTCTCAGACATTGCCTCAGACACCACAGATTAGATTGTGAGCCTTAGGGGCTGATTTACGAAGCCCAACACGCACACGCGCAG
>NW_017307739.1:0-9760 GCF_000935625.1 Nanorana parkeri
ATGAGAGTCGTAACATTCTATATCTATACGCTGGTATTGCACAAGTATGACTAAAGACAATAATTGTTTATTTTGGATAGAGTGGTGAATAGTTAGAACTTCTGCCAGGTCTTTATTGCTGGCTGTTTCTCCTTTTTTCTCTCTCATCCATCCCGATCAACAATGTCACTGGGAACTAAAGTAAGGCTAAATTCAAATGATTGAGTTGCCATCAGAATATTAATAGGGGAGAAAGCTTTTAATGAGGACACTTGTCCTTTTTATAACTGTCTAATATGGGATATCCCCTGTTTAGTCTTCAGGACAGGAAGTTAAGAGAAATCCCCATAATGAGACATAGATGGCAAAAAAAAACAACTGACAATGGTCTCCTACTCTATCCTACTCTCATACTTTAAGGGAATATAATTCTGGGATAGGTCATTTTCAGGTGCATGTTAGGACGTTCTGCCTCCTTTATTTAAAACAAAGAATAATACAGCATAGTTGTACCCTTGCAGGGGTTATTGTAGCATACAAGAACAGAACAGAAAGAACAGAACAGAACATAAAGATTTTTCAGCCTCTTGACTCTTTCATTACAGCTCAGGCTGCTTCAGCCCTACTAGCCTCTGGTTTAGGCCCTCAGTCTGTTTTTCCACTCCAAAAGTGTCTTCCCTATCAGCTGCCTCAGCAGCAATGGCTTACTCAGGAATACTATCTGACATAAAGGGGTTGATTTACTAACCTTATAAACACGCCACGAACAAGGATACACCACTGTAGTGTGTTCCCTCCCAGCATAATCTATTGGTGGAATCTAGACACCTTTGTAGTGTGTACACACCCAGCAGGTGTGTTGTGCAAAGCCCTGCATGAATTGCAAGGTGATGTTGTGTAAATTAGCTCTACATTGTGTTGCTTGCGTTGATGAATGCAGGAATGTAAATGCATGAGCTAACCATTTTTGTCTAAACTGTGAAGCAGCATTATATATGCATCATGTGCATGATTTTTCCATATATGGCATTAGTGGAAATATGCTTTTAGAGACTTTTTGGTTGATAAATACGTTTTGCTGTGTAAAAATCACACGCACCTAGTGCGTGCGTGTGTTTAGGTTAGTAAATCACCCCCAAAGTCTCTCTTATTTCTAGACACAACCCACCTGTCTCTAAGGAGACTCTTGCTTTGTGCTACCTGGCCTGGTCTTTCAGGCACCCTTTTCTTGTCGACAAAAGCTCTCCTAATGTCTCTTAATACATTTCTGTTTTGACAGTCAGTGCTTCTGTCATAATTCCCATTAGGTCAGTTAATGACTCAATTTTAAATTTGAAAATGCCTTTCTTGTATCAACTTTTTTAAGTAACATAAAGGTGGCACTGAGATGCTGCCCCCCCCCCTCGTAAATAAGTAAGGGGTAATTGTTACCCCTACTCATTTACTAAATACAGTAAAATGGTAAATAAACACACCACACCATAAAAAAATGCTTTTTTTGAAAAAAAAAGCACACAGCAACACAGGTTTTTGACAATTCTTTATTTAAAAAAAATAAATGTTTATCGATGTAATCCAAACACCAATCACATCATCCAGCAATTTGGATCCACGTCAATCATGATGGACAATGGCCCACAACCTATCCCGACGAACACCAGCCACAAAATGACAGCTCTGCTCCGAATGCCAACAAAGGGGCGGAGCAGGTCCTGACATCACGGGACTTGCTCCGACCCTTTGTTTGCATTCATTGCTGGATAGAGAATTAGGGGACAGAGAGTTGTCACAGAATGTTATCACATGAGTGGAACAAGTCCTGCAGCTGTCGATCATCGTGATTGACGTGGATCTACATAGCTGGACGACATGATTGACATTTGGATTATATCGATAGACTTTTTTGTTTTTTAATAAAGAACTTCTAAAAAATCTGTTTGTTTTTTTCAAATAAAGGATTTTTTTTACAGTGTGGTGTGGTTATTTACTTATTAATATTTACTTATTTTACTGTATTTTGGTGAAAGGGGGCACCCAGATTCAGATAAACCCCCCTACCCGCAGCCCCCCACAACTTCCATTGAATGTCTTGATCACCAGCCAGATAATACATGTCCTTTGAAGGACTCTTGAATCACAACAGTGTTAGCAGAGCAGTAGCAGACTTCTGTTGGTAGCTGCTCATCTCAGCTGCTGTTGACAGCCAGCAAAGGTAAGAAATTGATTGCACTGCCAAAATACCTTCTCTGTAGGAGGTTGAGCTCAACCTAATCAATCAGTTGAGCTGGCCATACACTAATAAGATTTTTTTTTGTTTAGCCTGGGGAGTGAAATAAATCTAACCAATCCCACCACACACACACACACACACACACACACACACACTCCACGTCAGGCTGTTGTATGGTGACAGCCAATGCCCAGTGGATTCAGAATACCTGAACAGTGACTTCAGATAATTGGCTGCACTCACTGTTTAGCTGACTGATTTCACCTCAGCTCCTTAGACAAAAGTGGAATGCGTAACTGACTTTTGACAAGCGGCAGGGCCAAGCATTTTACTTTCTAATTGTGTGTGTGTTTTATTTCACTGGTAATATATATAGAGACTAAAGGTGCCCATACACCTTACAATTATCTGCAGATTTTCTGTGGTCAGATGGAAAAAGTGCAACAGATTGGCCCAGGTGGAGATTACTACATCCACACAGTTAAGTGTAGATGGAGGAATCTGTTTCACCTTTTCCATCTGACCACAGAAAATCTGTAGATAATTGTAAGGTGTATGGCCAGCTTTACATTGCATATAAAATTAGTTTCCTTGTGGTCATTGCAAATTCATTTAAGATGAATAGTGCCAGGCAAAGGGAAATCTCTTCAAGATCTGGTCATTCAATTAGGAGCCCAACCATTTAGCACTACAAAGGTTTCAGTGGTGAAATTCTTTATTTCAGGTCATGAGGTCAAGCACCAAGCAAACAATACAGTGGTAGCATTGCATAGATTGTTTATTTCAGCTTATATGGTCAAGCACTACAATGGGGGCACTGATTCTTTATTTCAGGTCATGAGCCATAGCTCTACACCTAAAACTGTAAAAAATATGCACACATGTTGTTGATTTCCTTGCTGTGAGTGTATGATTTCCCTACTGTGCAGCAGCAAATTGTAGAAGTGTGAAACGAATGTTAGGTCATTATTTAAGAAGAATCATTCATTAAAGGAGAACTATGAGGTGAGTGCTTTTCACTCACCTCATAGATCTAGCCGACCTGTGACAATGAGACTGTCACAGGTCGGCTCAGTAGATCAGGAGGTGAACACATACCGGCGTTCGCTCACTTCTCGATCCTGTCACAGCTCTCTGCCGTGACAGGGGAGGGACTGGATTCCCCCCTCCCCCCTCCGATCCGCCAGCGCTGACTGGCGGAACGGACGGGGGAGGGGGCGGGTACAGCTGGCTCTGCCTCTAGATAGGCAGAGCCAGCTGTCAGTCACGCAGCTGGGTGGATCCCAACACAATTGTCGGGATCCGCTTCAGCTGTGGCGTCTCAAAATACAGCGAGCTGCAGCTCGCAGTATACTGCGGCGTCTCAGTATACCGCGAGCTAAAGCTTGCGGTATACTGAGCCTAGGGTGACGGGAGGACGCTAGTTTGTGTCCTCCCGTTACCCTAAGGAGAACTATGGGGAAAAGCCTTAACCCCATAGTTCTCATTTAACATGACACAGCTGTAATACCATAGTCATAAGCTGAATAAAAATAGCAATCACCACAATGCTATTTGGAAATGTGCAGGTTCCAAAACATTTCCAATAAATCCAAAAATATAGAAAGATACATATTCTAATTTCTTTCCAAGGACATGGTACACAAAATTGCAAACCACCGCATGAACTAGGACACCACACCCCTAAGTATACAGAATACAAAAACAAAAAGTAAAGCCCCATTTCTCTATTTTTGTTTTTGTATTCTGTTTCCAAGGACATGGCCTGTTTTTATCTCAGTGTTAGCATTTGGATTACTGCTGAACAAACCGCTAAATACAGTTCAAACACACATTTGTGAACAATCTCATCTGCCAAAAGATTTGAAATTATGTTCAGCCACTTTTGTGATTCATACACTTCTGTCAGACAGCAAAGTTAGGAGGTCAAAAAGTACAGTGGTATCACCTTCCTGCTGACTGGACAATGAAGAAGAAGCAACACACTGATCAGTCATTGACTCTGCTCACCCTACTCTTGCCACCTGTCAGCAAGTTCCCTGTCAACAACTGTGCATGCAGCAGAACTTGATTTCCCCTAAGGCAACCCCTCCCTCTCCAAGTGCTGTTGTGCAAGGTATGACAGAAGCTAATATTGAGACAAATTCAGGCAGTTATGCTAGCTCTATATAACAACAGATCTAATTATTTTTAAAGGAACATGTAGATAAATAATTTCACCCATAGGATTGAAAAAGTATTTTCCCATTTTGCCTCAGGTTACCCAGAACTGGCATGACCGCCATGTCCACTGTATCGGATCAAAATTAAGGATGTCCAACATGTTCAAGACTATTCCCACCTTTCACCGTGATTTCTGTCTTTACAACAGGTGCAACGGAGCTGGAAAAAGGATGGTGCTTTGGCAAATTTATACCATTGCAGTTAAAGTTTCTCTTTTTTTTAAGGTTTTAAACAGCATGTTTCTGTTTGATAGAAGCATAATAATGCTAAAATATTTAGCATCTATGGCACCTAGATTATTGGGGAAGTTGCATAACTCCAGAAAAGGACTAAACCTCTTTCCTTGGAACCTCTTGGAATCGACATGAATTTCTGGCAGAGGTTGCTCCAGACTGTGTAAATTATAACTGCACTTTCACTATGTATTGGACCAGGAACAAAGGTGTCCCTCTGATGCAGTGCAGGCCTCCTGGGTCACTATGGCATTGGAGGCTTCGGGGCTGTCACTGACTCAGCAGCAGCTGTGACGAGGAACGCGCCACTGTCCAGATACAGACAACCTGTAAGTGATCTGTGCAGCGGTGCGATCCTCCTCACAGCCACTGCTGTATCAGTGACAGCCCTGGAGCCTCTGATGCCTGCAGTGCAAGCCCCTCCTCCCTGCAGGTCCTCCAGCCACCCGTACAGTGTGGGCTCTGCAGGAGGTGGGGAGTGCCCAGCCTGGGCAGGCTGGAGGACAGAGTGGGAAAGCACGTGCATGGGGGGACACCAAGGCGGTTAGGGGGTCTTTCTCTCCCCCCCTCTGGCCCAGGATTGTGGGGTCCAGTGAACTGTAGAGTCCAATGCGTTCCAGAGTCCAAGGTCCAGTGCATTGCAGAGTCCAGTGTCCAGTGCATGGTAGAATTAAAGGTCCAGTGTGTTGCAGAGTCCATTGCATTGTAAAGTCCAGGATCTAGTGCGTTCCAGAGCCCAGTGCATTGTAGGGTTCAGTGCGTTCCAGAGTCCAGTGCATTGTAGGGTCCAGTGCGTTCCAGAGTCCAGTGCATTGTGGAGCCCAGGGTCCATTGTGTTGCAGAGTCTAGTGCATTGTAGAGTCCAGGATCCAGTGCATTGTAGCGCGTAGGTTCCAGTGAGTTCCAGAGTCCAGTGCATTGTAGAGTCCAGGGTCTAGTGCTTTCCAGAGTCCAGTGCATTGCAGAGTCCAGTGGCGTAACTGCTGCCATAGGCTGAGGCACAAATAGGCCCGACTGTCCCAGATCGCCTTGGTATACCCGATGGCAATCTGGACAGGCCACACTCAGGCAGCCCTCTATTCAGGCATATTAGAAGGCAGCTCACTGGGGCCCCGCGAGGAACGAGCAGTCGCCTTACGAGCTGTAATGACACGCCACCCGGCTACCTGATTGCCCGGGAAGCCGGCTCCATGCTAGCGGAAGTACCTCAGTTTCTGTTATTATCATTGTATATTGAGGTTGCCTTACCTGTTTCTGCAATAAGGGTAGATATGAAAACATGTAATATTAATCCCCATTCATAACACTTAACTTTATTAAATATGTAAAAGAGTTTCTGAAAGAACTTCTGAACAGTGGAAGCTGCAATCAGAGGACAAAGAGCTAGTCATCAGTATTGCCTGTAGTCTCCTTACAGATGATCTGTTTTCCTTTGCAGCCTTGCCATGCTTTGTTTTGTTCTGTGTCTCTGTGTGGAGGAAGCCATCTTAGTAGAGGAGTGGGTATCTGATGACTGGTGGGGTAATATTCAAGAACCAGCAGTGGAGGCTCAGAAAGCACAGAGCCACAGAATGAATAAAGCAAAGGGGGATGCTTGCACTGCAAATCCTCAAGTGTAGCTTCCTCTTCAGTAAGTAGAACAGTGAGCAGCACAATAGTAACATCACCAAATCTAATTTTTCACAAGACTAGCAGTCAGAGGCAGATATCTTATGATCTTCCCCTGCAGATATATAGCTACTGTATGTTACTACAAAACAGGGGTGCCTAGTCCCACACACATGTCAAGAAGAGCACTGTTATTTTTCAGGAGCAATTCAAGGCAAAAGGTAAATTTTTCGGGGCCCTGACCTTTTTGAGTTCAGGTTAATAGAAGGAACTACTGTATTTTAGGCTGGAAATATTATATAGCTAAAGCATTACAACTAGTAACTTTTTCTGGCTATGCACAAGAAAAGGGGTCTATATTAGAAGCTATTAGAAAATATGAAGCACATTTGCATATCTACAGATGGGAACTTGGTTTAATAATCGTCAACTTAGACGTACCATTTTGCATTGTTCCTGAAAATTAAACAGCCTTATTTGCTGGAAGATTCAAAAAGCCTTTTACCTTTTACCTGTAGCTTTCAACCTATAAACAAAGCTATTGTCTCAATATTTTGTTCTTGGCTCTCGGTTGTCAGTTACTAATAGCAATAGCATCAGCATTTCCCACAGAGAATTAAAGTTTTCACAATGATGTTTGCTGTTTCAGTATGCTAAAGCTTTTTTCCGCACCATTAAAATCTCATACTGCTTGGCAGTCCAGCAAGCAGCAAAGATAAATTCATCCTTCCCTTGATATTTATGCAGTTTTCTCCCACTAATCATTCATTTTCCATTCTTCTGAGCTCGGTGCTATGGAGTTCCTTTTATTACCTACAATACAATATTGTCAATATCCTCAACTATAGTAAACTAAGGTTTCCATGACTCATATCAATTATTTCTCAGTAAACTATACAGGGCCAGAACGATCAGCATTTGCACATTTACAAAGTATAAAAAATATTGGCACAAGTGCCCTCACTTCTCCAAATTTATCCAGCTCAGCCAAACATACCCATTACTTGGGTCACCAAATATATAAGTCCTTCTCCCTGAGTTTATTTTTTAGGAATTCAGTATTTCATCCCCTTAAACTAAATAAAATATATTTTATTATATATAACATTTTTATATTGTTATATCTCACTGATATATATTTTACAGCTTCCCTGAGAAAAATGGTCACGAGCAAACTGTCACCTAGCTCCTAAACATTATTTTATTCCTTTACATCCACACTTACCTTGTGAAATAAAAAAACAATTGTACTTTCTTGCACACATATCAGAGACAAAACTCCAGGGTCTCTGGACCAAGATATATCAAGGCTGTCCATAAAGTTGATAAGAAAAGCTATGCGTCTCTCAAGATGTACTGTTTGTGTTTCTGCATTTAAAAGTTAATTAAATGTCTCTAAAATATACATGCATTTGAACATCAGCCAATTCCAACAATTCACATCTAATCTTGATGCACAAATGAAAATGTATTTTATGGTATTCTGAAATTGTGGGGAGTCCCAAAGTGCAGATAGAGTTCAGCAGATTTTGACGCAAATAGCACTGGTGGTCTACAAGGAGAAAGCCTCGGAAATGAAAGTAGCTACATTTTACCAGAATTGGGTCACTAATAAAGGAAAATTAAGTTCTCAGTATTAATTGGCTCCAGTTTCCAAGATACAGCTTCAAGTCAAAATTGCATCAAAATCATTCAAAATTACGAGGGGAATGTGCAATTATACTCCATAACTTTTCTGCAAAATGTGATACAGCAATAAGAATTGTGCCACACCAATCATTGTAAATGTATCTTTTTATTGATACCAATAACATAACTTTCCATTCATTTACGTAACATTTTCATGCTTTTTGCATGAAAAATTGACAAGCTCTAACATTAGATTAAATGACAAGGTTCCATCTTTATTCGGTATCTAAACTGTGCATTTTGGCTTTTCTCTTGTGAACTGCAGTAGAATCATCCCTGGAGAGATTCCAGCAGTAATCGGCAAGCATGGACGGACTGCATTTCCTTTGGTATCTTTTCTCCATGCCTTCTATATCCTTGTGGAATCTATCCACATGCTCATCACTCACTGCCCCACAGTTCAAAGGGAAATAGTCTAAATGCGAGTGTAAGAAGTGAATTTTCAGTGACATGTTTGCATTAAAATGCTTTATAGGACTAAGCAAATTTTCCACATGTTTTTCATAGTCATCTGCCTTGCTGTTCCAGAGAAACTCCGTTGCTACGGACTGGAAGGCTTCCCATGCCTTCTTTTCCTTGCCGCGCAACAGACTTTCAAACTTGTCATCTTGGAGAAGTTCTCGAATCTGTGGAACGACAAAGACACCATCATTGATTTTGGCTTCACTAAGTCTTGGAAACTTCTCATAGAGATATTGGAAACCTGGTTTTGTTTTGTCCATAGCATTTACAAAGTTCTTCATCAGCCCCAGCCTTATATGCAACGGTGGTAACATAATTTTATGAGAGTCAGCAAGAGCTGGATTTTGAAAATTTTTCTTTCCTGCTCCCAGGACTGTCGTGATGGCTAGTCTTCCTTGACATAATGAGAATCTCTGGCTCGACTGTCCCATTCACAGAGGGAACAGCTACCGTATTTTGCGCTCCATAAGTCACACCGGTACATAAGATGTAAGCCATTTCTGTCACATTTTCTGTGACAGAAGCTGCAGTAAGTGACAGCTGAGACAGGTGGTGCTGTGATTACAGCGCCACGGTCTCAGTGATCACACAGAGCAGACGAAGAACGTCCGTTCTTCGTCTGCTCTAGGGGCTCTATGGTGAGCTCCTATCCCATGGGAGGAGCGTGGGACCTGAAAACCACGGGGAAGGGGGGGGGGGGGGGGGGCCCGCTGCCGCTGATCGGTTTGAATACAAGTGATCTGAATAGATCACTTGTATTAACCGAGCAGCGGCTTCCACTGTACATCTATCTCTTCTTTAGCAGGGCTAAATGTACAAAAAACTAGGGATTCGCTCCATAATGGTATTCTGCATTTGTAGTCTCCCTACAGCTTGGAGATAGTGGCAGAACTATCAGGGTCACAGCAGTCGCAGCTGCAACTGGGCACTGGCACTCAACCAATGTCCTAAAATAATAAGTCTGTATTGTTTTAGAAAAACTGTCACATGACACAGGTATCGGTAATTGGTATCAGCAAGTACTTGAAGTAAATTATTGGTACTCATACTCAGTCTAAAAAAATGCTATTGGTGCATCTCTAGTGTTCACCTATTCTTTTTTTAAGGGGTGCGTAGAGAATTATACATACAAAACATATAATAATTACTTTGGCAGCTAAAGGATTAAGGAAGGGTTTGCACTATACATCTAATAATGCGATATCTAGAATTAGCCATTGTAACAGCTACCTTGTCTTACCTAAAAATTTTAAAGTATGGGAAAATCTTATCTCATTGACACTGGGTAATCTGTGTAGATTTTCCTACATAATAATTTAATTACTATGGGGAACTA
>NW_017307739.1:9772-31090 GCF_000935625.1 Nanorana parkeri
GGCTGTTGTTTCCAAAAACATTGTAGGGGTCTGAAAAAAAAAACACTTCTCGGGACTACAAATGCCCGCATCTGTTTTCTGTGAAATGCCTGCAGCGTATATGCTTTGTAATTTTCTGCATCTGTGCTTTGTAGTGTTCTGCAGACCAGAACATGTGTGACATAAGGCTCTGTATATTTAGCTTGTAAATAATATGCTTTTTACTTTTTCATAAATAACTTAATTAAATGTGCATATGTTCATGAATTACACCTTATGTTGTGCATTTCTTCCATAGAATTAGTAATTTGCTTCAGGTAAACCTGCTAAAAGTCACCCATCGCAACACTGTTGCTGATCTCCCCTTTTGAAAATGCTAGTTGCCTTGCTTTTATGCTGTCCCGATGCCTTGAATGCCTCAAGTCACTGAACAAGTGTGCATAAAAAGATGTCTGACTTTACTTTGAGTTTGTCACTTACAGTATTGAGCCAAGCAATTCAGCATGGGTTAGCCAAGCTATATGCATTTACACAAGGTCAGAAATGTTAGTCCCTGTTAATCACTAATGAAAAGGTTTCATTTGAAGAGTCTCTTCACACTTAAAACTGAATACAGTGTATACCTGCAGCAGCTTTCAGTGCCTTTGCTCTGCCAAAATGCCAGGCTGTAGTGATCTGGCAAAACATTGATATCTGCCCTCTTCCATCTCCCACACATTTCTATTGGTCAGTAGGTTAGTTCAACATAATGATAGACCAATAGCAATGGGTTGGGGACAGAGGGAGCATATTCAACACCACAAGAAAGTGTCAAATCTTTGCCCAATCAGAAAAGCCAACCATTTGGGCAGAGTGAGAGCAGTTAAAACAAGTATGTATAGTCACTCCTAGATACCTGCTCTTACCTGTCAGCAGCTTTTTCTTTTAAAAATGACAGGTTCACTTAACTATGTATTTACTAACATTGTGAGGAAGCATTACCTACATGTATAATTATCATATTTGGTTAAATGAAGTCACCCAGGATCCCCCGGATGGTTTTTGACATACAGCAGACGACCAACCAACTGTCATTTGTGATGAAAATAGTGGCAGGGCAGCAACATTGCGTGGCGGGTTGTCGTGTTGGTGGTCAACATTGTGAAGGGGTTTTCCCCCTAAAAAAACCCACATCCTTTTTGGGAAACAGGATGTAGGAATTATGCCCTTGTCTCCATCAACATGGAGACAAAGTGCCCTACAAAGCGTATTTGGTCAATGATGTCACCCAGGATCCCTAGCTGTGGATCTGCCATTTAGTGGCTGTAGTGCTACCACCGCTAAATGACAGACCCCCCTGGCCACTGTTTGCTAAGAAAACATGTTGCTTTTTAATGGCTACTTCATACTGCTCCCTAAGTTCACATGCAGCTTTAAGGCATTCCCCAAGTATGTTATTTGAAGGATTCATGTTTTTTCAATGTTGCCCTTCATGCCACATAAAAGATCCTTTCCCCACTGAAAGTTCATTTACAGTTACATTTATCTCACCACAGTTTTCAGCTGCCCATTTACTTTTTTTAAACAGTAACGTGAAAATTATCCCTGAAAAAAGCCTGGAAAAATAGCAAGGTTCATTTCCCATAGACTTAAATAGAGTTCAACTATATGTTTAGGGTTCATAGACTTCCTTTGGCATCACCTAACTTCCTGCGATCTGAACTGTGCTCAGTTTGCTCATCCCTACTGGTAGTTAGACACTTGCTAGCCCAGACAGAATCGGACTGCCAGCCTCTGGCATGGTGCACCATTAGGCTAAACAAATGTTGGTAGATAAGTGGGGAATGATCAACTGTCCATACAAATTGGTATTTGTATTTTCCAATCCATTTGATATGTGTTATTCTTGATAAGCCCTCCCAAATTTGTATAATGATATGATTTAAGGAATAAACATTTGCAGTTGCATGCATAAGTTTTCAGTTGTCTTAAAGATTTTCACAAAATGAGTAAGTAATAATAATAAAATCCACTCCAACAGTGATTCAGCAGATGAAATTATTGTCATTATTCACTGGTAAAAAGTGATCACCTGGTAAGATTTAATAGGGATTCTGCTTTTAGGGCCACCAGGCATTATGGGGGAGAATCCTTGCATCCTAGGGTATAAGGGGCCTAATTAGATACTATCCTAATGGGGTATAGTGCTTCTTTATTAGGGCAGTGATGTCACACAAAGGATGCTCCCCAGTGAAACCCTGATGTCCATATTTGCTGTGAATTCTGTCTAACACAATTGGATTTGTACATCCTTACTCACTGATGTACTCATTATGTTTCATTATGGTGAGGAAAATCTGACCATTGACAGTAATCTGTTTTCTGTGAGATCATTGACCAGCAAATTAGAGTTGACATGGACAGTTTCACTGTATTGCTTTCACACACTTGAATAATTATCATCTTTCATTCTGTGTTCACTATGAAATTAGTCCCAACAACAGAAATGGATAGGATATTCCGCAGGAAAATGAAACCTATTTTATAAGCAAACATGTGATATATCTGCACATTGTAAAGCCTTTCGTTACAGAAGAAATGGGGTAAAAAGTAATGACTCAGGATTCCAGTCATAAATTGTGCACAGAAATGTAAAATGATATATAATGAATTTGTGTGTTATTGGAATTCTTCATACATAATACAGTATTTCTCCAGTTATACAGGAACTTAATATAATTATTGTGCAGAATAAACAATAAAATATCTCCACAAAAAAATAAAAGTATGGTTTGTCATATTTCTTTAACCTATTATTAAATAAATAAGGAATCCAAAGTAGATTTTGTGTGTGCCTCACCTTTAAAACTAATTGGTCCATAAATGGATTGGCAAGCTGATTGATGGCATACTTTACCTACTCTGTGACAAGAAGCAAATTCAGCAATACAAGATGGAATTAGAAGGAATCATTAATGTTGACTAAAACTTAGAGTGGATGGATGGAAAAATATTGGACCCTTGTAATGTCAGCTGCTTGCTATAAATCATCCACACATGCATTAAGCAAAATAATGCCATAACCTTTGGTACTGGTTTTAGAATAAATCATTTTTAGATGTATAGATGTCATACTCTACTTCTGTATGGCTCTAGTAACACAGAAATATTTAATTAATCACTTAAAAAAACAGGATGTGACTAACCGTTTATTGTTCTAAACTAATCAACATTGATATCCTAATTGTACAAATAATATACACTCTTGCAGGAACAGAATTATTAGTTGAATGGAGTAACAAATGTTATGAAATTTAGTGCACTGCTGCAGTGGCGTAACCAGAGTTCTGGGCGCCCGGGGCAGAAATTTTTTTTCCGCCCCCCCCCCCATTATATAAACTACCACTGGAACTGTACCCACTGTCCTTCCGTAAAATATTCATATTGATTGATTTAAAAAAATGCATATCGCTTTAACATGCACACACGAGCTACTGAAGAAATGTCTGCATTGCTATGAAATATTATCCAAGAGAGCGGCTTACAGGTCATGTGATACAGGTCCTATGCATTCACATTGCACATCCTTGTATCATTAAAACGACATTGCAATCAAATATGTACAAAATTAGGGCTACATTTACCATAGGACATACTTGTGAGCTAGAGTTTCAACCAGTAGAATAGAAGAAATGGCAACAAAGTACATTAAATATACGTGTCCTTTGCAATTTTGGCTTGTCCTGCAATTTTCACAGCTATAGTGCTGAGTTGGAACACGTATAGCTCTCTTCAGGAGTGGTAGGTGAGCAAATACCCACAATGTTTTAATTTTTTATTTCAATGCTTGTGACACACCTGAGCCAGCAAAATCTTTCTTACTCCTAATCAGCAGGCCCACCACAGTCTACCAGGGCTGCAATCAGTCTGATGTAAGGATTACATTGTCAGGATCCAGAGCACCCCCAGGTGGCGCTGGCGCCAGGACCTGTAGTTCCTGTGCTCGCCTGCGGGTGTCTCCAGCAGCCAGGAACTGTCAGGAACCTGCAGCTCCAGTACTCGCCTGCGGGTGTGCCCCAGCTGTGGCTGATCATCCCATCACCTGGTGCTTCCTGGGAGGGTATTTAAGCCCTCCCTGCAGTCAGGAAGCTGGCTCAGTATTGCGTCGCCTGCACCTGACTATAGTAGAAAGGCATCATGGCACACTCACAAACCTGCAACCTGCACCCAATTTGAAATCTTCTGCCCCCATGTGCTCCAAGATGGAGACTCTCATAGTTTAGAGTTAGGACCGCACTATAAGAGGTGCCTTGGCGCGGCAGTGCGGCTTTCACATCCTCTGCAGAAGACGTGTATCCAAACCTCTGTTATTATCCTTAGTGGTGAGACAAGTTGTTTTACATGCTGGTTTGTGAGTGTGCCATGATGCCTTTCTACTATTTTACTGTTCAAAGCCCATTTCGTGTGCACCTTACTGTATAACTGGTGACAAATTGTTGAGTGCGTTTGTCGTTTGTTTTGCTTGCCTGCACCTGACTCACTCCCCCTGGCCTGTGCCTTGGAACCTGAACCCTGCTTCCTATCTGCAACCCTGTCACCGACCCGGCTTGTTACCCGACCACCCTCCTTGAATCCTGTTCCTCTACCGCGCTGCCCTCCTGTTAACAACCCGGCTTGTACCTGACCACTCTCCTTGTATCCTGAGGCCTGCCGTATATCTGCAGGCCTGTTACCCCTCCTTGTTGCTATTCCCCCTGGCTGTAGGTGTGTGTTTGTCGCAACGGTGGGTTTGTTACTTCACTGCTAAACCTGTGGGGGGGTTGAGGGGGTTTGTAGTTTTGTTGATGTGTAACAAATAAACTGCGTGCCTATAACCCTATCCTGTGTGGGCATATTAATTTGGTCACCCTGCGTGGGTACCTACATGTGGTGTGAGGATGCCTGTGCATGGTACCCTGACATACATTGAGGAAGAAGATCTCGCAAGAATACCTGGACAGAAAGGTAGGGACAAGCAAATCAATTTGAACTCATTCAGAGCTTATAATTAATCCATCCAGTTTACTTTGAAACAAGATTTTCGCATAGTGGCCGGTCGTTCAGAGACTCACACCCTTTTTGATGCATGTGTGCATTAGCTGTAACATTGGCAGCCCTGTTCATTTCCACTCATTATATATAGAGTCCACTCTGACTCTGGAAACAGCTTGCTGCTTCCTGCCACAGCCAACAACCTTGATCTTTCGACCCTAAAGTGAGCCCCTAACTTTTAAGGAGAACCTGAACTCAAACCTGAGCCCAAAAAGGCAGGCAGATAGCAAAGGGCTAGTAACCAAAATTGCCATATTGTTTCCCTGCAGCTGATCTTTCCACATTATTAATTTACTATACATTGTTTTCCAATGTTTCTCTTTATCAAGGCAGCCATTTGGTAAAGGCAGAGCGTTGCCCCCTGCCTTATATCAGAGCCTCCAGCAAAGAGAATAGTGTAGAGCTCAATAGTAACATCACCAAATCTTACTTCAGATCTTGTTAGACTAAAATTCATAGTTAGCAGTTCCTTGGACTCATACTGCAGATACACAGCTAACATCATTTAACCCCCTCCCCCAATACTTAAAGTGCATGGAAGCCCAAAGTATATTTTCCAGTATGTTTGGCATCTTGTCTCACTATATGCATTTTTTGTGACTCTTTTATAACATTTCATACCTGGAGATACTGCCAGCAACTGCAATTTTTGTTGTTGGCTGACTATGCTTAGTCACAATGTGCTACTGACAGGATCTTCAGGTAAGAAACTGCAAAAGATTAACAAAAAAACATTTACTTAAAGTGACATTAAGCCCTCAGATTTTTTTAACATAAAACAATACTGTAATGTGTACCTTACTGTAATCCATGGTAGTTTCCCTTCTCTTTGCTGCTCTTCCTTTTAAATCCTTATGTCTTCTCATGCTTGGGGATAACTTCCCTTTGCAGCTGAGTGCCTCTTCCTGTAGTGCTGGCTCAGGTTGCAAACCTACACACAGACACCATGTAGCCATTCCAGAGACAAGGCAGTCTGCTGCAAAACAGAAGTTCTGCCCAGCATGAGAACAGATACAGATTTAAAAGGAAGAGCAGCAAAGAGAAGGGAAACTACCATGGATTACAGTAAGGCACGCATTACAGTATTGTTTTATGTTAAAAAATCTGAGGGTTTAATGTCACTTTAAGAAAACTATACAATACAGTGAGCCAAAGATACTTCAAAATAGATTTTTGGTATACACACACTTTAAACTCTAAAACCTAAGCCTGAATATAACCTAACTCTTAAACTAAGCACTAACTCTAATTAACCCCTTTCCTTTGATTATTACCCTTGTCTTTTGCTGGGAACCTTTCTGTGAAATTACATAGTGCCCACACAATTCTTTATAGCACTGATCACCTAGTGCTGAAAGTAACTTGTTCAATAACAAATGCAATTTACATAAAGCACATACGTTAGGGAGAAATGGACAAATCATTGTTGAAGTTGTTTTCTCAGGTTGTCATTATTTCATCATGACAACAGCAGGAAAGACTGAGGAAAACATTTTCTTTTCTGTGCCGAATTTGAATTGCATTTTGTACCTAAAAGAAAAGCAATCTTGACTGCACAGGTTTAACAAAAGAAAGCCATATCTACTCTTCTTTTAAAAAGACGACATTTTGAAAAAACATATTTCAACCACCTCAATTCAGTACTGGCATGTTAATTCCCCTTCATTACCAGGCCATTTTTCAGTTTTAAGAGTTGTGAACATTTGCACCTTGTTATCACCAGGAACTAATGAATGAATTAAATATCCATCCATTAGTTCCTTTACTCTTCCTTCCCTCTGTTGTAAGGGAGGGCTTGCATGTGATCACTGTCATAACCAATCACAGGGATCACAAGACACAGAGCCTGTCCGGCCAGTTCTGTGCCTGAAGCTGATGCTCTCCACTGTCCAATGACAGCAGGAGTAGCGGCTTCTGTGCGCACCAGGTGCGCACACACACAGGTGGCCGTGTGAGGATGTACAGATATGTCTTCCTGGAACATAAGGCCAGCCTACAGGAGGTTAAAGAGAACATGCCAGATTATCAGGGAATATAAACTACTATAATCTATATTAGAGACTTGATTGGAAAGTGGTAGATGTAGATGTAGTGGTAGAAAAGGAATTGGATGGTTCCATTTCAGCTTCCCTGAACCGTAAGCCAACCGGCGAGAAACACAAATCTGGATGCTGCTACTTTTCACGTAAGTGCTGGCAGCTGAGAATATTTATAAACATATATATTAGTGCAGAATGTTTTCATTTGTTTGTTTTTGATGCCATCTTATACTCACCCTATATAAACTATTTATACAAATAATAATAATTTGATACATGATTTTGACTTTTTTTGAGACACATAAAGAGATTTTTAAAAAAGATACTTACATATAAATGTGTTCAAGGCATTTTTCTATGACAGTAACCAAGACTATTTTGAATTGTTTTTTCAGAATCTATATGCAAAAGGAATGTTCCAGCTGTTATGAATGCTGGCCATATTTTTTTTAGATGTTTTTACATTTTCAGGTGGTCTGATAGCCTTGTTTGTGAAATAATTTAATAATCATTATTTAATAATTAAATGATTTTTAATTGGATTATTTACCCAAGGTTTGTACTGAATAGCTCATAAAAAACAACTTTGAAGTATGTCTTTCCAGGCAACCACAAATGGCATTATTCATAGGGCTACATAAACACATACAGTATAAGGCATTACAACACTTTATAGTGGAGCTTAATCCCAGAAGAAAATGTTTAATAGTTAAATAAAATGGTAATATTATGTGATACTATAATGTAAAAAAAACTGGCATCACAAAACAAAGTAAGTGAAGTAGGATAAACAGCGTTTAAAATTCTTGCTATAAGATATTTTTAAACATAATAGGTAACAAAGATACTTAGATCACAGGCCCTATAATATGCTAAACATAAAACATACATTATACAATAAACCTTTTTCAATACTATGAAACAATTTGTGTAAATTCTACAATTGTGTTAAACAACAAAGTGACAAACCACAATTTGTAAAGGATAGATTTTTATACAGACCCAGTATTTTTATACCCAGAAAGAACATGACCCTCATTGATAAGTATTTTGTGTAATGCAGTGTGTTCAGATGAGTTCATTTGATAATGTCACGACCTTGGAATGCTATTCCACCAGTAAAACATCAGGACATGACATTGTGTGATTCTTTATCTCTTTATTCCCCTGCATGTAGATTACATGGCTGGGGGTGCTTTCATTTATATACCTAGGAGTTTGCATGTTACACAGCCCACAAAAGAATGATGGTGGATGTCATGTTATGGTGGCACCATTTACCATTACATTATTCACACACAGATTCTTGAGAAGGGTATGCTGTAGGTTTTACTTCTGTCAATGCTGCCACCACTCTTTTTTTGATAGAATTATATTTCAGCTACTATTATGCAGTTATAAAATGTCACACACTAACTAAAAGTCACATTCGGAAACACCATCATAATAATCTTGGTGCTGCATACAGGGGTGAACTACTAAATCTGTTTGAAAAGCAGAGAATATTTGTTACAGGAATAAAACACAGCTGGGGAAAGTAATAGGTTTTGTATTTGGAGATCACCAAAATGTTTCCATAACTTTATATTGCACATTTAAAGCTGAGCTCCATGATAAGGAAGGGAATGTGTGCTTTGTGTATTTTTCCAGTTCTGTGTAGCAATCCAATGTGAAACTTTGAAACTGTAATCAAGACCAGTCACAGCTGCTGCTGCTCTGTGCCTTTTTCTGATTTAGTTTCACTTTGTTACTGCAGACTGACTTTTCCAAACTTAATGGCTAAGCCTCACCAAGTGCCATCCACCAGTCCAGTGAAAGTTCCTTTTGTGGCCACTAAGTCAGTCTTATTGTACAGTGGAATGGTGACTGGCAGGCAGGGCCGGCCTAAGGCCTTTAGGCGCCCTGTGCGAGAAAGCTTTACAGCGCCCCTCAGTGACCACACCCTGCAGTGACCACACCCTGCAGTAACCACACCCCACTGTAACCACACCCATTTTTCAATATCCGCAACATTTAAAGACTCCCATTTTGTTAAGCCCCAAATAAACATATTAAAAATTATGGTAAAAATAAAACTTTTATTCAAAGGTATTAAACTTGTAGGCACAATATAAGTATTCTTATTAAATAAAACAAAAGAAGGCAAACAAGTGATAAACAATACATGTCAAACTAAAATAGAGTCTATAAAAATAAAATGTCAGGGTGTCATGCAGTCCCTTTTTTCAACTAAGTGTATCTAGAAAAGTAAAAATAAAAAACAGAACACAAAACCTAGACTACATGTTAAATGAATGAATTACTATTTGCCTGAATATAGGAAAAATGTATTCAGGCACATAACAATTTGTTTGAGAATGCGTGGTGGCCATGTTGGCCACAGGCGTGTTCTGCGAATGCATGCCACCGTCTTGGAAGCAGGGAGCATGACATCATATGACGCCATGCATGCGTGGCGCCAGGTGATGTCACACGCCGATATAGGAGCCGCCATCTTGGTGTATACCTTAGATTACACCAAGATGGCGGCGCCCAACACATGTGGTGTCATTTGATGTCATGCGCCCTGCCTCCAGAACACGCCAATGGCTTAATCCAAAATAGCATACAAATGTGTTTTGTTTGATGAAACTAATGAAAACCTTTTTAGTTTTCGTTCATTTCATCTGAAATTAATTTTTAGTCTTTGTACATGTCTAATAATACGTGTGTGTGGGGGGAGCGGGGGGGGGTTCACTTTTTAAAAATAATGTTTTACATTTTTTTATTTGTGTTCATTATTTTTTTTATTATTATTATTTCTTGTTTTACTTTTTTTCTGCAGCCTCTGTTGAATGAATGGGAAGCACTCAGTACAGAGGCTTCCCATTCATTCAGAAATTGATGATAGTAAAACATTTACTATCACCAGGTTCTGAATGGGCAGGAGCCTCTGCACAGAGTGCTTCTCCCGATTCAAAAATTCATGAATGAACAGGAAGTGATGTAAATCATTCATAACTGGGGACACAGTTATTTACAAACACTGGAGTGATCAGACGATCAGTCCAGTGTTTGTCCTTCACACAGAGGACCGGTAAATATCAGTGATATTTACCGATCCTCCGCTCGGCCACACACAGTGCCGCTATCAATCTGAAACTAACAGGATGACAGCAGCTCCGCTTTTCTCACCGCTCGGCCGTCCTAAAAGATGCGGCTTCTCTCCTCCTCACCGCTCAGCCATCCGACATGAGAGTGCTCCCTCCTCCGCCCCCCCTTCAGCGCTGTCCTCGGATCCCCGCTGCCTTTATGGGCTGAGGCAACGGGGATCCATGGACAGTGCTGAAGGGGTGGGGCAGAGGAGGGAGCGCTAGCGCTCTCATGTGGGATGGTCGAGCGGTGAGGAGGAGAGAAGCTGCAGGCTGTGTCACCCTGAGGATGAGCTGTGTCGGCCGTCTGGCACCCTTGTTGCCACGGCGTCCCGCACAGCTCGAACACCCTAAAGGCCGGCCATTCAAATGAAAGAAGTTCAAGCCCCCCCAACAACGTGTAACAAAAGCACAGAGGGACACCAAACAAACCTTTCTGGTTAGGAACTTTAACAACAGACATTTTGTAGTGCCTGCTCTTAGGCAGGATGTTTATTTTTAAAAGTTTGAAACGGAGTAAAGATCATTTAAGTGCTCGAATCCTCCAGACACAATAACTGCCATACAACAATCAAATGCTACAGCCTTTAATGCCTACTGAAGTTCTGGTATTCAAATGTTGATTGACAGGGTAGGGCTTAGTGCCAGGAGGAGGTAGGGTGTGACACCCAATGTACAGCTTGGGTCTAAGATATGGCTCCACAGGGACACAAAAATTGATCTGAAGGCTAATATAGGTGTTTTCAGGCACCACACGCTTATACTCAGTACTTTTCCTGTCCCATTTAGCCCAAGAGAGGTTATATTTACAGACTGAGTGTGGGGACTCTTTTTTTTAATCAAAGAGTGCCACATATGTGGTGAATGCAATAGTTCAATTTGGGGTCTATTAGTATTTATAGTACCTTACCAATGATATCAATGATGTGCTCTTTCATATCATGGGATCTTTTTTATACATTGTCTATTTGTTTACCCTTCTCTAACTTACCTGGTATTACCTATCATGGCCTAAGGGCCTGTTCACACGATGTCCGTTTTCTGTGCTGACCTGATCCGTACACTCCTGCACTAAAAATGCATCCCAATGTATCCCTATGTGTTTTATGGGCTACAGTTCTCACGTGCGCAGGTTACGTTCAGAAAAATACTGCATGTCACATTTTGTACGGTCAGGAAACGCAAAACGCGTCAAAAAAAGCGCACTGCACTGCAGCCTACATACTGACAGCCCCACTCCAGCAAAAAAGAAAAAAAACAGGGGTGTAACTAAGAATCATGAGTCCCCATAGTAAAATTTTGATGTTACTCCCTTCTTCATGGTGACCTCTTTCTGTGGCTGCTGGCTATATGCATCATTGATCTTAACATAAACAATGGCTAAATCAGGGACAGACAGTAAGGCCTGGTTCCTACGCTCTGTAAAACGCTCAACATGTGAAAACCAATTATTGCCTATGGGCATGGTTCCCACCTGGGCGTTTTACAGCGGGTAGGAACGTGCTGCAAAACGCCCTATGCCCAAAGAAGTACAGGAGCTTCTTCGGGGCGTATTTGCCGCACGTATCCATTGGGATACAGCCAGGTAGCCCTCGGAAACGCGCGTAAGAACGCGCGGCACGAAACGTGCGACAAACGCGCATATTCGATATGCCTAGGTGTGAACCCAGCCTAAGAGTCCACGTTAGTCAGTAAACTACAAGGCACCAGTACCATGGATAAATGTTCTAGCTGCAGTTGTAATACCCATCATTA
Organism: Nanorana parkeri; assembly: GCF_000935625.1. Classification (NCBI taxonomy): domain Eukaryota; kingdom Metazoa; phylum Chordata; class Amphibia; order Anura; family Dicroglossidae; genus Nanorana; species Nanorana parkeri. The sequence continues at coordinate 21,747 of NW_017307739.1, forward strand.
AATGTTATATTCTGGCAAAATTGTTAATGCTCTTGCACACAATTACTTGACAACTTTGTAACTAATACAAACCTTCTTTAGCTATCTTATAAGCTTTTAGCTGTGACTACACTTTTTTACATCATTAGGCATAAAAGGCTAATTTCAGTCTGTAACAGTAGGTTATAGGGAAATATATCTACACTGATAAGGCATCTTATTTTACTGAGGAGGGTATAGCGACAATCCTGAGGTCTGACTTCAGCCCTTCTAAATATATACAGTATTTACAGACTGAACTTTCTAAGCTCATAGACCTTAACTTACACGTTAGGCATCTGAGGGGACTGTACCAAATGCTTTTGCAAAGCCTAAGGATTGGAAACGGAACAATTTTTTCATTCTGGACAATGCTATTAAATCCAGATAAAAATAGCAATTACAGAGTTTTATGAACACAATCAATTCCCTGGATCAAATGAGCTGATTTTTTGGGAAACACTGATTTTTTTCATTACATGGGTCCTTGTTAAAATTGTTAAAAACTGAACAAAATGTACTAACCAACACAACAGAATTCGTAAGAAAATAAGAAAATTAGGAGAAATCCCAGGTTATCTGATCTAATCACTTAATTTCTAGCTGGGCTAAAACATCTGGGAATAGTGGAAAACAAAAATTTTGTAAACCTTAGCGGTTACATCTGTAATAATATATAGTGTGTTTGGTTTTTTAGCAGAGTGTGGAAAGAGGAATGGATATAAGGGTATGCATTTATTAAATATGTTACATATAAAAAGAAAAAAACCACAACTGAGTCTTCTATACACTGAGATGCCCTGTTGCTCACCCCACGCTTGCTGTGGATGACCCTTAGGCATGTGCAACACTGTTGAAGAATCCTGGAATGAGCAATGACAGAACTACCTGGGGCAGCCCAGTCAGGGTCTCAGGGATGACAGGTATTCAGTGGAAGGAAGACATTCTGATGTCCCAGTCAACAATTACAGTAGGCCATTAACCCCACCAATATAGAATGGTATGCTGGGAATAAGGTACATACAGCATTCTATACAGAGTGAGGCATTGTGAAATAGGGAATGGCAAGTTTCTATGGCAAGGTATTCCCTATAAGTGTGCCCTTTGCTTGCTTTAATTAGTGAGCCATTATGGACTTTAGAACCATTCCCACTGGATCAACTATGAAGACAATTACTTGTGGAGCAATAGCTATTAAGGCATCATTAAATTCACCTTATGTTGTAAATTCTAAATTGCCCTATATAAGATTGGTATTCAATTAATAAGGATTTACACATTTTAGCAGGATATGATATCCCTGTATTAAATTTAGAAGCTGAAAATATTTGGATCACCATTCATGGTGTTCGAAATTTGGGAAACCGCACAGTCATTTAAAAGGGGTTAATGTGCTGGGATTAACGGATATATTGATTAGCATTGCTCAGCCTTTATGGGGATGTTAGAAGCAATTGTTTTATAAACTGGTAGTACTACCGTTTTGGGACAACATATACCAACTATCATTTTCATCACTTATACAGGAAATTATTTGCCTCTCTCTACTAACTATAATCTGATGAGTTTTTTAATTAATTAAAAATCTACATGTAAATGCTTTAGATCTGCCTAAAAAATACATCACATCTCTAACTGGCATCTGGAAATATAGGTTACGGTGACAATTAACTTAAGTTGTGCAAAAACCTGACTCAAAAGCTTTTCTACTTGCTGTAGATGAAGTGGAGGTCTTTGACAAAGTGGTGTGGCCTTTTTTTATCATGACCATTTTGTCAAGGCTGAGATTTGGGAATATATCAGATTCTTCAGGACCCTGTAAGACCCCCACCAATGAACCTAATTGGAAATATCCACATCATTAGGCAGTGACATGGGCATCCAAAAAAACACCCTCCAACTTGGCAAAGAAGTGGCAAGACTTTGGACCTGCATGTCATGTGAGTGCAGCTTAAGGCGAGTATTTAGGGATGTTAAAATCAGACCAAAATACAATAAGAAGAATGGAAACTTTTTTACCTTAATTTGTTGATTTCAGTGGCTACTGCAAAATGAAATTTAAACAAAATATTTGTTCTGAAGCTGAATGAGGCAAATTTAGACTTTACACAAACATATGGTGGACATGCTCCCAAATTCAGCCTTTGTGGGGAATAAGGCAATCTTTCATTCTAATGAAAAAAACCTATACTTTAAGAGCCCCCCATAAATATGTTTAATCATCCTTAAGATATTATAACAGGCCCCAAAAGAGACTTGCTATTTATCGACATAATAGTAGCAAGATTGTTAATACTACAGACTTTAAAAATCCCCATGAGCACCTTCCCTTGGAGAACTGATAAAAAAATGTAGGGGGTGTAGTCTGAATAGCTCTGGAACACAGTATAATTATCTAGTGCTTTAGCAGTCTTTGCCTTCACCCAACTGCCTTGGATCTTACTGTTTACATACATTATTGTTCTTCAGCTATCATTCTTGATATACCAGGCACTAAATTGTGGCCTGAATCTGGGTATCTGCTCCTGTCACGTACCTTGGTATGAGCCTGAAGTGACGAGGAAGGTCTCCTCTTGCAGTTCTCGTCTGAGCCCCACTGGAGATGAGACAGCAGTTGTACAGACTGAGAGAGGCATGAGTCCCTGTGGCTGATGCAGATAAATAATAAATTATAAAAAAAATGATAAAAGAATAAATAATTGGACAGGCTAGGCAATAAAGTACTTGTTTACCCAGACCTCTGAGATATCTCTGTCATGCACCAATTAAACTTTCTTCCACTTTATGGTGTACCTACAGATCATGAACCATAGCAAAATGTTTGTGCCTCCAAAATGCTTTGTCAGTATCAACAATGACACTGTCAATGACCTTAACATAAAGTATACCTAAATTACGGCAAGGTAGCGGGAGAGCTGCCAACAAAGTCAGTACACTACAAGAAACCAGTGCTCTGAAGCCGGCGGCGGTTCAGTGAAGGTCAGGGGATCTGAGCCCTCCACTCCCTCCAGCAGGCCCAGTACGCGTAAGCTATTGCAGTGATTATGATTCTCTGCATCCACCGCCCATGATTCCAAGGCCTTAACCGTGGTCTGCAGGGTACACAAGGAGTCCGTATGGTCTCTGATCATATCCTCCACTAAACCTGCCCTCCACCGCCAACATCTGGTCACGGGAAACAGATCCAGGTCAAGCCGCAGCAGGCCGATATCGGATTGCAAGTAATCAATGTTCGCAGTCAGCAGGGTCTGGCTTTCTGAAATAGCACCATCACATCGGCGAACTGGGCTTATCAGTGAGACCCTCTGAGTCTCCCTCTGTCTGGGTGGCCATATTGTGTCTCCACTCCTGTATGCTGGCTTGTAAGGTATGAGAGTCTCCTATACGACCGGAGAGGGACTGGTTTTTCCCACATGCCATACCCTCAGAGCCAGGGTGAAAGTAGCAGTTGACCAGGCTGAGCGGTACCGTCCTGCAGGGCAAAGAGTCACAAGATAAGAGATGAGGTGCCGGAGCTTAGTGACTACACGTGTGCTCCAGTCGCCATCTTGGACATGCTCCCAGGAATTAACTTTTACCTTAGTTTTTCCCTGTCCCAGTAGCTCCCCTGTCTTAATCAGCATATCAGATGTCATGGCCTTAGTGTAAATTCTAAGCACTCCCTCATCCAGAGCAAACAAGTACAGAAAGAGGAGGTTGAGTGATCAGTAAAAAGGAGTTGTATTAGTAATAAAAATTACTATCAGAATATGTTATATAATTACAAAATTGTTAGTTCCCTTCCACACAATTACTCTATAATGCTAATACAAAATTCTTTGAACTCACTTTTGCAGAACCACAAACGTCAGCTGCCTTATCAGGTTTTAGCTAAAGGGGTACTCTGGGATCTAGATCTACACTCCTAGAGTAGCTAAACAAAAAACACTTTACCGCACAGATAAAGGAAAATCTATGATTAGGGAGGATCCTTCTAATTCTCCTGTGAGTTTGATGGCAGACTGGAGACTTCACAACATCAGGGTCAGTGTCAACCCTTAATGACATCGTCTGGCTTTATCTGGTGTGCTGTGCACATAAGTTTGACACTTTAACTATACAGAAATGAAACAGCTGCCTGTTTCAGACCACAAAGAATCTGTTCATTTCAAATTTTTGAAACCCTCATTGCTTTAGGCTGATTCAGCCTATCTTTCTGTTTTTTCCAATTTATGTAGGATTGGTTCTATATGCATTGGTGTGAATATATGTATAAAAATAGAGGCGTGCAAATGTGGGTGGAGTGCTGCCTGAAAAAATGTAGCTCTTTACAGTAAAGATTTGCATTGTTACATTGTTATTGATAAACAATGACAATTGTCTTTTACTTCACTGTATTGTTTATATACTAGTAATAAAATGCATTTTGACAAAAAAAAAACCCTGTGATATTTAGTAGAATTTTGTGGGCATTTTTAATTGAATGTTCTGCAACTAGCACCCTAGTCATACCTGTTTATTGGTTAGTAAGGCCCCAACAGCTGACCGATAGTAAGCTGCAGATGGCAGGATGGGATGAGCTGCATTGGAGATCACAAGAGCTAATTAATCTTTTATCGTATCGGTTTAGGGGCTCCTTTACTTTTCGACAGAGTTGATAAGGGTTTAAAGCTCTGTTTTTATAGCTGTTTCTGTACTATTGGGGAGATTGCCCTTACTTCCTGTGTGGTCACTGAGACAGAAAGTGAGCAAAATATCTTTAATAGGGGCACTGACAGTAATACAAGCTTTTTTGTTTGTTTGTTTGTTTGTTTGTTTATTTAAAGCATTTACATAGAGTGCAGAAGAGAGAGTCAGATTTTTATTACTGCTTCCTCATTTTACAGATTTTTTCGCCTCCCATTTGGTCCCTAGCACTGGTTGTGGGGCGAAATCTCCCCATATAGAGACAATAAAAACCAATAATAATAACCCTTTCTTCTCTAACCAAAACCAGTAAATATGTTTTGATTGGTGTTGGGCTTCAAGGTATGTTGAGCGGACTCCCTGACTTAATGCAACCACCGTGTTTTTTTGATAAATTATACATTCACTGGAACTGATTTTTAAAGAATATCTACAATTAACTAGCATTATATACATTTTATTTCCTGTTAGGGACAATTTTCTATAAAGTTCACATATTTTATATGTATAAGTCTCCTGGAATTGCTTATTTTAGCTTATTTTCTGGTAAATATTTCCTTCCTGTAAATGGAAGATGCTGTAAAGATTGTATCCATTCTCCAACTCATTGATTATTATTATTTTTTAATGTGGTATAATGTTAGCTAACCCCACAGCTCCCTTGGTCATGTGATCACAGAGAGCCCTTCTTTTCCATAAATCACCTAACCAAACTGGCAGAAGAATGGTGTAGGCTTCATAGCTCTGTTTTCAGCAGCATCTGCTCCTTATAAATTATTCATGTAGAGGGTACATAAAGCAGCACTAACTCTGCAGCTTTTTATTTCCTGAAACCTTGTTTCTCCTTATCCAAAACTGTATACAGCATGTAAATGTGAATTTAAAAACACTAATATTAGATAGGATTTAGGTCTATATCATTAATGCTAAAGGCAGGTAAAGATTTAGGAGATTAAAAGCTTGACAACATGGAGACACGTGTTAAAAAAGAAGTGCTGTTGCAGAATGTACAAATGACAGTAATCACTAGCTGATGTTTTGAAGTGTACAAAGTGGTGACTGTCGTGTGAAGAACTTTTCATCCCAAATCCTTTTTTCTTCTTTCCTTTTTTTCTTTCACCAGCTACAACTGGAAACTGTAAGGAAAATCTTCTAATTGTGAAAGTGAGAGGGTGAGTTTTTCTGTAGAATGTATTTACAGCTCTATGTAGCTTAGGTCACACATAAAGCTCCAGAATTTCTAGAAAAAAAAAATGTAGGGCCAGCATGAAAGGTGATCTTGTCTGTTAGGGTTTACTTTTGTTAGTGGCATTCTTATCGATTTTACCAACATGCAAGAGACACACTTTATTGGTATCTTAAATGGAAAAATAGGTAAGTTACGTATGATATCATATTTTACTTTCCTAGTTCATGTAATTGTATTTAGATAACAAGGGACTATCTGTGCCTTTTAAAGACAAAGTATACACAATCCAGGATGGCTCAGATATCCTCACTGAGTCAACTGCAAAAAGTCATTTGTATGAACTTCTTAGTGGAGACATTGAAGCTAAACTTGCCTTTAAGTCTCCTTTAAAAAATACATTTATTTATCCTACAGAACACTGTGAAGTTGATTTACGAAAGGCAAAAAGGATGTTCACTTTGTAAGGGAATTTTCCCTTATTAGAGAATGAGGTGCATATATCTGCTGACTTCCATCATCCAATCATGTGGTAGCGAAAATACTGTTGTTTTTTTTAAATTATTATTTTATTTTCCTTGTTTATGATTGTAAATTTTTACTTAATTTGCTAAGCTAAGGGAAAACTTCCCCTGCAAAGCAAGAACTAATTTGCCTTTAGCAAATCTAACCCACAGTGTGCTGTAGGATAAATAAATGCATTTTCAAAAGGGGATTGAAAGGCAAATTTAGGTTCAATGTCTCCAATAATGAGTTTATACAAATGACTGCAGTTGACTCAATGTAAATATCTGAGCCATTCTGGATTGTGCATACTTTGTCTTTAAAAGGCACAGAAAACCCATTGTTAGCCAGACATTTCCCAGAGACAACACTTCCTTCTAACTAGGTACCCTTGACCTATTCCCTTCACTGAAATGTTTCTACCATTTGCAAAAAAATAATTTTTCTTTCAAAGACTGGATGTAAAAGTGGCATTTGCTTCCCTTTTCTAGCTGATGTAAAAGTAATCATTTCCTGTCAATTAGAACGAAAAGTGAAATCACATTTCAGTACTAGTTTTACTGTGTAGCTGGTCGATCAAAAAAATTGGGTTAAAAAAATTGTGTTATACCCTTCAATTCATTTGCAAAAAATGAACTCTAGGCAGATATTAAAAAACATCATTTAATGCAATTATATATCTAATTAAAGTCTTTGAAAAATATACAACTTGGATAAATAGCTGAATTGTATTTTAGCCTCTTGTATTTCCTTGTACAGCAACATTAAGACTGAAAGAGGCAGAGCGTTGGGATTAGAGAGATCATCTCATTAGTCTATTGTTGTTGCAGGGGGCAGGCAGATGACCTAGCTGTGTTGCTTGACTGTGGCTGAGAAAAGTCCAGTCACCAGGCTGGCTATGCTTTATGGGAGGTCTGTGTAAATCTCAAGACTACATGAACTGAAATACAAATCCTTTTACAGGAAAACCGATCCCGTAATGCACTTCAAGGGCGTATTTACCTCTCTGGTTGCAGTTCAGTTGTAAAGCCTGGAAACCAGGTCAGTAGGCACAAATACCCCTAGTCATAAAGGGGTTAACATTAATACAATAAGAGAAACAATGCATAAATCAAACATACTGTATATTTAGAAAAAAAAGTACAGCCAAGGTTTCTTATCTGATTTATGATTTATGTGTCTTTCTCCCTCTTAGCTTTCAAGCCCGTGACCTTTAGAGAGTTGATAGAGACAGAAGCAATATGAACTAATGCACTTATTGTGAATTGGTTATTCTAGAATGCCCCTTTTTATTACTGCTTTGGATTTGCAGATGTGTTTGCTGCTCAGTGCTTACCATGAATACACACTTTCACACACTGACCAGCATCCAACAGCAGGTGGAAGATAGAAACACCTTACTGTCATGGCAACCAGATTTCTGGCAGAAGGTCTCATTAGTGCTGTTAAAACTGCTATATTTGACTTGTCAACTCCTGTCCACACTGGTTAAAAGACAGTGATTTAAAAAAAATGTGGTTTTGGCTGAGAACATTCATCCATATATATGTGTTGCTATCTGTAAATCTTGAAAGTTTCGTAGGTCATCAATCTATCCCTTGCCAAAACATGGGAGTGAAAAATTAAATACAAAACTTGCCATCTCTCTTTTCTCCAAATAGAGTGCATAAATATATGTCTGTGTGTTTGAAGAGGCATTTTTACTGCAGTTGAATTTGGAAAATAATTAAGACTGAAATAGTATTCAAATGCACCATAATACACCCCCTTGATCTTGGGGATCTTATACACACACTCAAAAAGGTTCAGAAAAAAAACATCCTAAAAGAACAGCAACTCACCCTAAGTGAAAGAGGAGAGAGTTTAAAGGTGTAGATTATGATATAATAGACACACTTCCATTGCAAGCCAATTTACTCACATTGTGTGAAGGCTAAGAAACCAATGTATAATAATTTTGGGAAAACAGCATATGTAACCAGGAAACACAGCATTTGTAATGCCAGAGGTCATACTCTGAGCTTTCTGATTAAAATTGCTGTTTTCCAAGATGCAGCAGCAGCCCTCAGTGCCTAGATAAGCAGGGGTGTCAACCCAAGAAAATCGTTTATCGAGCTGTGTGCACTGCAAGGGGTGTTGCTAGCTTGATTTAGGCCCAGTGTGGCTTATTCAGAATGCACATACAGTGCTGTTAACTATCTCAGGAAACATGGGAGCCATTATTTGAGAACCTCACAGAAACTTGTAGGATTATTCACTATGGAACGGAAGGATACAGCCGTAGCTTCGGCTGATCCTTCTGCTCTCTTCGGCTGCCTCGGCCCTTTGGTTCAGTCAAACCGAAGGCTGCTTTACAGGCTATTCACAAGAGCCAGCACAGCAGCCGACCGGCTCAGCTGACCCGAAGGCATATGCTTTCGGCTCGACTGAGTCGAAGTGACAGCCGAAGCAGGGATTACAGCCTTCATCTGTCAGTTGTAATGATAGATCAGTGTCCCCAAATTACCTGGGGACGCTGATCTGTCATTAAACAATGACAACTGGGCGGAGCCGGCCGTGACATCATGTTATTTATTGGCTAGGACCTGCTAGAAGACTCTAGCAGGTGCCGGCCAATAGGAAATAGTTGGGCAGAGCTAGCTGTCACCTCTAGCTCTGCTCAATTGTTTTTTTTTTTCTTTTCTTTAAAACATCTTTTTTTTTTATTATTGTACTATTTATTTACATTTTTAAATATTTTTCCCACTATTTTTTCCCCCATTCATTTAACTGTTTTGCTACTCAGCTCGGTACCTATTTAGCTCAGCAGCATTCGACTATTCACTATTCAGGTGCTCCATATACACCATCACCTTTCCCATTAGATTGGTCATGGGCATCATCCCCATCTATACTGTGAATGAATCATCATCCATTGACAACTTCTAATTATTAAGGCTTCTTTTTTATTTCTCCTGATTGTAAATGTTGG